>NW_015161533.1:103846-108701 GCF_001447785.1 Gekko japonicus
TTTCCCTACCTTCAACGTCCCATCTCCTAGGACCGACGCTACCTCTTCCGAGGGATGCACCACGGCCACGGGGGTGCTGCACCAGGGGTGCAGGGCAAGCTTGACACTGCCTCACCCCCAGATCCACACTGCCTGTTTGGATCTTTACAGGCAGGACAGGGTGCATCTCTCGGAGAAGGGTAATGATACCTTCTTGGAGGATCTGCAGCAAGGGCTTCAGGAGGCCTTGGGCCTTCTAGTGAGAGCATCAGCCTAAGCTGTGGCTTGACCTTGGCTGTGGTGGGATCGGGGCTAGTGAGTGATATGCAGCTAGGGGGGAAGACCGATTAACCTTGCATAATATACTGGTTCACCGACATGCTTCAAATAGTAAAAACCATCAATTTTTTCTCAATAGTTCAACATTGAACTCAGGATGAAAAATGCTACACACATCCTCTTTGATCAGAAACTAGTTAACCTTTTTCACAGTCCTTTCAACAGACATTAAATTCTGATTAGCTCATGGAGCAAAAACACAGTCCTTTAGAAGAATTTCAACCATGTCCCCTGCAGCACTTAGGACTCTCAGTTTAACTGTCCCGGTTCCTTGTATGGGCAATGGACTTCCATCTGCCTGAACCAAATCATGCCCACTCTCTTTATTCAGTTCCACAAAGCAATTTTTATCATGGCAAATGTTAGAAAAACACCCAGAATCTAACAGCCAAAAGTTCTTCACATTTGCATCTTTATTGGAAATAATATATGTAAACTCCTGAATAGGCTCATTTACTTTAACCTCTCCTCTTGCTTGGAGCTGAATTGTGTATGGGAACATGAGCATTCTTATCCTTGTGCTGCTCCATGCTTTTCTTTATTCTACAATATTTTACCATGTGCCCCTTCTACTGGCAGTTACAGCATACAGCACCTTCATTTCCACCATGCTTCAGTCTTAAAACAGACATGGCTCCTGTTGCCTCTGTAACCGATCCTCGTGTTGGAAGTAATTTAAAGAATAGTCAACATCTCTTTGATCTTGTGATTCCAAGACTGCAACCTAATTAGACTAGGAGCTTGGAAAACTGTTCAGAATCGTAGTATTTATTTCTCCTGATGTAAGCTCTACTCCTACAGTCTGGAGCTCTTTTACTTGCTCCATTATTGCATCCAAATGTGCAGAAATGTCCCCTCCCTCACACAGCTTAAAGTTATACAATTTTCTTCTCAAGAGTTGCATGCCTATTTGACCTTTTGGAGTATTTATTCTCTAGCTTTAAACCAAATTCTTTAGCAGTATTACTGTTAGCCACTAGAGGGCTCTCCTTATCACTTATGGAGTGATTACAAAGCCTGCTTTCACATCAGCTTCCTGAAATTTTTCCCTTTCTCTTGCATTTGGAGGGTTATCATCTTTAATGGCATACAATACTTTCTGAATCTCCAGTGCACAGAGAACTCTTGATTTCCATATTAGGTAGTTCTGGTCATTAGGTAGTTAGGTAGTTCTGAGAACTTCTCAATGTATTGTCCCCAAACAGTTTTTCAGGTTTCTTCTTTCACAAGACAATGTCCTCTCTCTAAGTTCTTTTGATCAGGCTTAAGATGGTGTTTCACTTGCATGACATTTTAAGTGATGTACCATCCTGACCCATGCCTGTTTCAGTTTGGCATTAATTAATATCAGGATAAGAAGAAGAAGAGAAGAGATTGGATTTATACCCCACCCTTCACTACCGAAAGGTGTCTCAGAGCGGCTTACAAACTCCTTTCCCTTCCCCTCCCCACAACAGACACCCTGTGAGGTAGGTGGGGCTGAGAGAGCTCTTGACAGAAACTGTCAATACACAGCAATCACAGTTTGAAAAAGTACAGATGTTGAAGTGGGATTGTTGGTTCTCCAAACCCTCAGTATTTGCAAAGTGACCACCACAAAACTGGAGAGCTTTGATGACACTTAAATGAGCACTGGTGTTGAAATAATCCACAGCTCCATCCTATGGTACAAATAAGAGCATAACAACAGAGAAGACCACTGAGCCCAGAAGCAGCCACGGGATCAGCCCAAAGAATCTTTGCTTCATGTGGAGGAAAATGGGGTGGGAGAAAATGGTGATCTTCATGAAGTACCAAACACCGAGACAGGCAGCAAACCAAAAATTGACATTGTTTGCAAATAGCCACATTATGGTAATTGTGAAAACTACCTCATTCAATGTATAGGTGTACAGAAAAAAAGGAAAACATGGTTACATCCAGAATCACGACTGCCTGCCATGGAAGTCTGGACAAGCCAAGACAGGTCAGGATCAGGTTATCTGGGGACAGTTTCCTGCTTCTGAACCAGTCAATACAATTGATGAGGACAGTAAATCCATTTGCTACTATTCCAACGAGGAATATCCAAAGACTATTTAGTTCTTATCCAATATCCAGTTTACTTGGAGCAGATGAATCTCTCAAAAATCTTTCACAATGACGCCATCAACACTAACGGACTATGCATATCGAGTCTCGTTTCATTCACAAACTTTGTCAGAGTGTGTAGCGTTGAAATTTCTATATCATTAATTCATTTAAAATTTCTATATCATTAATTCATTTAGCAAGCAATATGGCCATTTCTCATAGTAACTTTCATCAAATCCACTGCACCATTCCAACGAGGGCTTCCATAAACAGAAGTGGAAAGCTAGTTATCGACAACAAGGTAGCCATCTTTTCTTTTGTGCCTGGTTTCCTCTGCTGCAGTATTCACACTTTCGATCAACAGCACATAGCACAACACTGGGGCTCTCCATTTAAGAACATAAAAACATCTGGGAGGCAGGAGCAATGTTCATGTGTTGGCCCTGTTACAATGCTTATCCAGACTTATATGGCAAGCAACAGTGATTCTGGTTTCCTTTTTTCTGGCCACCTATCAATTGAATTATCTACAGTTTAAAAAGTTTGTCATTGTACAAATATTTACAAAAACTGTCCGTCTTTGGTCTGCTGCCTGGCTCAGTGCTTTGTACTTGGCAACGGTTCCCATCTTCTCCCACCTTGTTTTCCTCCAAGTGAAGCAAAGATTCTCTGGGCTAGTCCTGTGTCTGCTTCTGAGTTCAGTCATCCTTTCGGGTATTATGGCTGTCATTCTGTCATGAGAGCTTTTCTGTGTGTGGTAGTACTCAGTGATGCAGAGTACCAGAACTTTGGGAGGAGGAGCTCGCCCAATCCCAGGGGGGGGGATTGTTGAAAAGTGGTGCAACCTTATATTTGAGTACTGCCCCCCTGGTTGTCACAAGCTGGAGTATGATATATACCCCCAGCTCACACACAGCTGTTGTTTTCTGTTGGCACTGGCAGCAGGTGCCCCAGAGATCACTTTCTTGGAGCATCTGCTTTGGAGGGCTGTAACTTGCCCCCCCCCAAATCCTCACCAAATAAAGAGGACAGATAGAGGAGAGTCAGCTGGAGACTTGCTACAAGTTTGGCATTGGGGACAGTGAGACCATGTTCCCCCTTGTGGCATTTCTTTTAACATGGCCAAAATCTTCTCTAAATTACATCTAGTTTGGCTCTTATGAGCCAGAATACAGAAAGGGGGACTTCATATGGAGCATGTCTCACGTACTTGAACACCCAGTGGTTTTGCTCACAGATGCACACACACAGAGATATGTGTGTCGCTATATTCATTTGTGAAATGTTGAAGAGTGTGATGTCAGTTGTTAATCTTGCCAGGTAGACTACTTCCTGCACTTTGTTTGCCAGCTCTTTTAAAAAACCCTGTAACTGGAGATGTTTGGGATTCAATTAGAGACACACAGAGTAGATGCTCAACCACATAGCTGTTAGCCAAATTGCCTTAAATTCTCAATTAATATTGGGGAAGTTATGATTATTAATTGGCAATAGGCAAATTGGGGTTCACACCAGTGTTCCCTCTAAGCTGAGTTAGTGTGAGCTAGCTCACAATTTTCTAGCCTCCAGCTCACACTTTTTGTCTTAGCTTAGGAACGATGGCTCCAGAGCAAACTAATTTATGCAGTAGCTCACGACTTTAATGCCAGTAGCTCACAGAGTAGAATTTTTGCTCACAAGACTCCACAGCTTAGAGGGATCATTGGTTCACACCAATTATACAGAAGTCCCAATACTCAAGCATGAGCACATATATACTGATTCTCAGAAATAAAGATAGATCATAAACACATTTGCATTCGTTGGTTGGGTGATATTTACCTGTTCAAATGGAAAAATGGAGGGGTTAGAAATAGAAGATGGGGAACACATTCTCTGAACCGGCAGAACCATGTGGACTCTAGCTGCAGACTAGAGTTTGGAGGTAGGGTATATGGATAGCAAGCTGGACATAAGAGGGTTAAAGCTTCGATAGGGGTCGTGGAGAGGGAGAGGGAGAGAGACCATGTTCTCAGGCAGCATCTTTTATAATGTGGTGTGTGGGGGGGGCAGGCTAGTCTGGCCACATGCCCCTGTGACACCTCCTGTTAGTCCGTCCCATAAAACATACTATTGGTTGGCTGGAAGAGGGGAGGGGGACTAAGGAGTGGTCAATATTGAAATCTAGAAACTTAGGCTGGAAGCTGGCACCTGGTTGCAGGTAAGATGAGTCATCAGGTTAAGGTTTTGGTCTCTTGATGGCCCTAGCTGGGTCACTGATGGGTGAACAATTAGTTGCCAAGCAACTGCAGGGAGAGTCTCTTGAGTACGTGCAGAGTTGTAGATAGCTGAAGAAGGTGGGGAGGGGTTGCCTACATGTGCTGGAAGAAACTCCTAATGGCGTTTGGAGCTTTCTATCCTCATGCTTGGGCATGACATTACACAGACAAAGGAAATGATCCATCTCACATCAGGTAAGAGGGCA
>NW_015161534.1:0-35953 GCF_001447785.1 Gekko japonicus
TTTTTTAAAAGAATGCTTGGAATTCTTAATCATGTCAAAGGACCACTATCCCAAGTATACCTCAGTTGGGATCAAGGACAGTTTTAAACAAGTTACTATCATAGACATATTCTTATTTGACTCACCTTCAGGGTTTTATTGTGTCTTTGGAGCTCCCTGCAGAGGCTCTCCAGTTTGCTCCGGGCAAGGATGGCTTTGCTATGCTCACTCTGCAACTGGTCTTTTTCTTTTATAAGCTGTGCCTGCTTCTTCTGCAGACACTTCAGCTTTTTCTGTTCAGTACGATGTTCTTCCAACTATGTAGTAAAAGAAAGAAAGAACAAAAGAAAGAAAGAAAAAGAAACAGCAATAGTAGTTTATTTAAAGGCGAATAAGCTGTGATACGCAAGAGAGAATGTTTTATTTTTGTGCTGATAGAAGGAACACATCCAGATGGTAAAAGGCTTCTTGAATCAAAGGAAGGGTCCACTGTTAGCAGGGCCAGCTCTCTCACTAGGCCAGCTAGTCTCTGGCCTAGGGCGGAGCTCTGAACAGGGCGCCAACTGCCCTGCCATCCTCCCACCGCCAAAAGCCCCCACCCTGCCCAAAGCCACTGCTACTAAAACTCATCTTGTGGTGGCGGCGGCAGCAGCGCGCATGCTGCTCTGTGCCGCTGTGCACTTGTCCATAGGGCACTCCTACCCGCCCCAACTCACATGCGGCGTGCCCTTTGGTCCCCATCGCTGATTCACCGCAGCACTACGAGCTCCCCCCCATGCCCGGCCCCGAATGGGCGGCAGCGAAGGGGTGCACGCATGCTGGCCAGGGCCAGGGTGCCCTGTGCGGAGGGGGCTGCTCTGCCAGGGGAAGAAGATCCGGCCCAGCGTGGCAGAAGCGGCAGGCGGGGGAGCGCACTGCCAAGCGCTGTCTATCCCCAGCCCCCTCCCAGCCCTGCTCCGCAGATGTCCCGACTGCGCCGAGCCTCTGCCCGCCCCCCTATCACAGTGGCGGGGGCCCATCCCTTCTCCTCCCAGCCAGTCAGGCAGCAACGGGCTCCTTTCTCCTTCTCGGCCAGCTGGGCATGGTGCAGGGTGGGCGGCGGGCTCCTGAAGATGGCCGGCCCAAGCCAGAGGCTGGCAAAAAGTGGGGGGAAGACATGGGGGATTGGCGGGGAGACTCTGCCGGTGGGCGAGGGGGCGGGGGGGGTAGGAAGCGAAAACCCTGTCCAGAACCTTCCTCCTCCTCCCAAGTCTGGTCTTACAGACCCATGGGGTTCCTTCTCTCCAGGCCGTGCCTGGAGGTTGGCAACCCCCATAATTGGTGGGCACGCGGGGTGGTGGTGCCAGAAGGTAGCTCCGCCTAGGGCGCAAAAAAGCCTGGAGCCGGCCCTGGGTGTCACTAGAACAGACATATGCTCAAGGATTTCACAGGGTCTCTTACAGTATTTTTAAAAGCTTATAGCATCCGGGGGAAGGGGGGCAGTTGAATTGGACAGGGCCCATGTTACTGGGGGGGGTTAAGTCTTAATTCATGTCCTTTCCCTCCCTTGCTGCTATTTGCTCCACAGGCAGAAACATGCAGATGTTTGTACAGCAGTTGATCATTTCTCCCCATGCTGATCAAGTAGGGTTGCCACCCTCCAGGTGGCACCTGGAGATTTCCCACTATTTCAGTTGATCTCCGGATGACCAAGATCAGTTCCCCTTTGGAGGGTGGACTCTATGAATAATGACCAACTAAGGTCCCTCCCCTCCATAAGCCCCACCCTCCCCAGGCTCTACCCCCAAAATCTCCAGGCATTTCCCAGCCCAGAGCTGGCAACCCTGTGGTCAGATCAGGGATGAAAGGCGCATTGAGATCAGGAAAATGGCACAGGGGAAGTTGTTAACCAGCAGCCTGGCATTCTTGTAGGGTTGCCAAGTCCATCTTCCACCCCCAGCGGGGAACTTTGGGGGCGTTCCTGGAGGGGCGTTCCTGGAGGGGGTGGGCATCCCCAATGTGATGACGTCACGTTGGGGACGTCTGCCACCCTGCCACCCGCCTGTGCAGTTCCCTGCAGAAACGGCAGTTCCCTGCATTTAAAGTAGCCGGCAGCCGGCGTTTCCCCTTTAAGAGCAGCTGCGTTTCCCTTTTAAGAAGGAAGCTGGCATTTCCCTGCAGCTTGCGGAGTTCGCGTTTGGGATGAAACACGGGTTGCACAAACTTAAAGGAAGAGAGATGGGTGGCTGTGGGTGTTGGGGGTGGGGCTTCCCCCGCCGGCCCTCCCCAAAAACGGGGGACCCCTGGCAAACTGGGGGGGTTGGCAACCCTACATTCTTGATTCAGTGGGGTGGGCAGTGTAGCTATTTGCTTCCTTAAAAACATGACCATTCTGATCTCAGACCCTTCAGTACAGGTCTCCTCTATTCCGGCTCCTTTTGTGAACAGAAGCAACTGGAAAACAAAGTGAATGCCACGCATGGATCTTATCCCCAAGAATAAATCCTTTGTGTTGATGCCTGGAATGCTTTTGGAGGGAATTCTGCTGCACTTGTGGAAACTAAGACTTGAAGGATAGGATCCTTTCAGCCTCAGAGAACTCACATTTGAGTACTCCTTGGGAGTACAAGAAGAGTGGACTTCTCCTGAGGCAGTTTTTGTTGGTCTCTCGCCCACCACCCCTAAATTTCATCTTTGCAAAAGACGGGCGAAAGAGAGAAAGTGTCAAACTCCCTCTGCTGCCGCTTTCTCTGAACTGCAAGTTTGTGAAGAAAGGGTTTCGTAATGCAACTTGTTGCTTCTTGCTCGGGCAAACATGAGTGTCGCTGAGGGGCTTACTTTCTATTAAGCATGCTTGAGACTCCCGCCTTGCACAGCTTCAGTCTGTTTCTTCATATCACTTTTCCTGTCTTCCATCAAGTGCAAGACTCTCTTTAAGAAGGGCTGTGGAGAATCAGACTTAAGGGCCAAAAAAGAAAAAAAATCCTCGTGGTCAAGGAACTGCAGTCATACTGAGACACAGGCTGTCTCTGCACCCGTCATTTTCTCCACCTTCTCTTCAAATGCATTCCGCCTTTTAAATTGCCTTCTGAACTTCCTCCCGCCTGCAGGTCTCATTTCTGTTGGCGCTTGTTAATGATTCTGTATTTATTTTCTCACATCTCGCTTTTACTTCACCGTTCTGCCGGGTCTTCCGAAACCTGTTTTGCTGCAGATTTATCAGTTACCCAGCTTTCAAGCCAATCATTTCTCCAGTGCAGACAATTTACAGTGGGCCCTGAATCGCCACCCGCTCTCTGCTCCTTCTCTGCCCATTTCCTTTCCCCCACCACTGCAATGAAGTACAGGTCTTTGTGGTCTGCTGTTTCTCTCAGCTGTCCGCTCTCCCATTTCCGTACTGCTGATTTAAAAAAAAATGTTCTATAACTTGCAAACTTCAACATAGCATCATCCTAATTTTCAGGACTGTCAACAATGATCGCACCTGTAAACCAATACTGTATCCACCCCCCGAGGGAGGGGTTCCAGTGGAGGAAGGAGTGGGTGGTCATTGTGAGATGAAATCTCAGCAGCGTACGGAGGCTTTGTGGATTTCCTCCAAGTTACTCAAGAGGGATTCCGAGAAAGAGACCCACAGAATGTGGGTGAGAAACCACAGCATCCCTCCTCCACCTTATTCCCCAAATCTGCCCTGCTCCCAGCCCTCCTGCCTGCACCCTCACTTTCCATCCTCTCCAGGGGTCATTTCGTAGAAAAAGAGGTGCAGGAGCTCATTAGTGTAACTCATTAGCATAACTTATTGGCATATGCCACACACCCCTGACATCACAGGAAGTGTGTCAGAAGGCAACACCCACTGGTCAGGCTCCACTGGACTGTTCTGGATTGCTAGCTATTGGGGGGGACATGCAGATGTGTCCTTGCAGAGGAGGGAGAGCTTGTACCTGAATAAAACTTGGTCTTAAAGGTGCCACTGGACTGTTTCTTGCTCTGACTGAGGGCTGCTGGGAGCAGAGGGTGGGGCTTGTTGCATGTGCCCACCCACTGGGCTCTTTCCTGCCAGAGCTCCGTTCCTCTGCGCTCCTGCAGGAAATGACCCCTGATCCTCTCCCTCCCCCTTTCTCTCCTGGTCCCCGCCAATGTTCCCTCTAAGCTGTGGAGTCCTGTCAGCAAAAGTTCTACTTTGTGAGCTACTGGCATTAAAGTTGTGAGCAGATGATTTGGCTACTGCATAAATTAGTTTGCACTGGAGCCATCCTTCCTGAGCTAAGATAAAAATGTGTGAGCCGGAGGCTAAAAAACTGTGAGCTAGCTCACACTAATTCAGCTTAGAGGGAACACTGGTCCCCGCTATCCCCTCCCGAGAGCCTGGGGCTTTAAATCGCCTGCATAAATTAGTTTGCACTGGAGCCATCCTTCCTGAGCTAAGATAAACATGTGTGAGCTGGAAGCTAAAAAACTGTGAGCTAGCTCACACTAATTCAGCTTAGAGGGAACACTGGTCCTCGCTATCTCCTCCCGAGAGCCTGGGGCTTTAAATCGCAAAGAAGGCAAGCAAGCAGGTCAGCAGGCTTTGCCTCGCCCACCATGCTCTTTCTTCTTGCGTGGACGGCTGAGAGAAGAGCTCACCCACTGCCCTGCCTGCCTTCTCCGCACCACTTACCTCCATATAATTCTGTAAAGTATGGTGCCAGAGCTACCTTACAGGGGAGAGTAAAGGGGGGAAGAATGAAAGGATTCACCACATGACCAATGCAGTGCAGAAGGCATACTCTGCATAAGTGAGCACTACAGGGGAAAGATGCGAAGGAAGGAAAGTTGTGCAGAGGGTTGGCATAGCATTCGGAATAAAGCAGGAGCAGTTAAAAAGAGGAACAAACTTGGTATGCAGAAATGGGCCCATCAGGCTCCATTACCCATCTCCCTCTGCTTTTCCGTTCTTTTGGAATTTGTGTATCTCCCCTTCATTGCTGCATTGTCATTAACAGTTTTCAGGCAGGGTGTACTTTACGTCTCTCGTCTCGTTTTTCTTCTTCTCCCAACAGCCTCACGCTGTTAGGCGGAGAGGCAGTCGCTTGTGATGTTTTGGGATCCAAGTAGATTAAATATCGGGAGATTCAGGAACAGAACTTCTCTGTGCTTTTCAAGGGGAGATAACCATTGCTTGGGACCGCAGGGCAAGTTTGGAAAGAGGCATAACCGTTTGCCCCCTGCATGGTTATGCCAGTTGAATCTCTGCTCTATATGTTGTTAGCACCACAGAAGGGAAAAGAAGAACAGGCAAAGGAGAGGATCACGATACCTTGGCACACTACATGGGTTGCTCACATGGGACTTCCTTCTGACAGTGGGGCCACTGACCTCTGAATTGGACCCGTGGTGCCTGCCTTGCCGCCTCTGACCAGTATGCTGCCCATGACAGAAGCACAACAGAATACTTAACTGTATTCAGAGAGCTGCTGACATTAGTTTTTGGGATGAAGTAATCTGTGAACTATGCCCAGATGGAGGATTGGATCATCATTGGCTGGCAAGCTATAAATTACATGCCAACTGTGGTGTTTTTTCTTCTTCATAACAAAAAAACAACCCTCCTCTAGCCAGACAGGCCTAAGATGGCTCCAAAGATCTTTGAGCATGTCCACCTGTCAGACGGCTCAGACTTTTCTTGTTTATGCTGAGATTTACACTGTCTGTTCTGTGTAAACTGTCTGGCACTGATTGGGGGGGTTACACAGGAAGCCAGATAGGGGATTAATATTCTTGACAGGATAATTATATTGCGAGTGGTGATGGCATCTTGTACAATGGAAAGTTTAACACAGTGCAAAAGATCAGTACATTTTGCCCCATCCAACCTCTCTTCAGTTCCCCCAGATGCCACAAGTTACTGGTATCACAAGTAACGTGATTAACTGGGGGGAGACTCACGCAACTTTGCAGGAACTGCTACATACCTTAGAATCTTAGAGCTGGATGGGATCTTCAGGGTCATCTAGTCGAACCCCTTGCACAATGCAGGAAATTCACAGATTCCCCCCCCCCCCCCACATCCCCAGTGACCCTGTGACATGCCCAAAAGATGACAGAAAACCTCCAGACTCTTTTTCCTGATGCTGAGATTGCTTCCGTGAAAATCTTCAGCTGCTTGATACTTCTGACCCTCAAGGAGAACATTTCTTCTCCTTTCACTTCCATGCAGAGTCTTGTTGCCACGGAATCCAGGCCTGGGACGCTCTAGGATTTTTTGTTCCTTGTCATCAGTCCAATTGCTCAGTACAAAAAAAAGAAAATCCAATTCTGGCTAAATCTGATGAGAGTTCACTTGGCAAAATTCAGAATAGGTAACTTCGAATGCAATCCTAAAAACATTTTCCTGGGGATTGCTTACTCAAGTAGGATTCTGAGTGTGCCTGGCTTACATACATTCAAATCTGATTGGCCACAATACTTTTCGGCGCGAATCCCTGCCGAAGCTTGAAGCTTTGCATGGCTTCTCTATGGGAGAATTTACATACCTCCTAATGCATTCAGGCAGCATCTGAATACATTACAGCAACACATCCAATTTGGCTATTGTCAGACCATCAAAAAGTGAAGGAACTGAAAACACTAGTGTTGCATTTCCTGTGATCAGCCATATGTAGGTCGTGGTTTCTAACGCAGCTCACTCCCAAGTTATGAATACTTTAAAAGCATTCTGGGATTTCCTTTCCATTTTCTCATGTATTTTGCAGTGTTTAAAAAGAAACCCTGTCATAATATTTCTCTGCATCAACTAATGTTGGACTCTTCAACTAAAACGCCTTTTATCTGCATTCAGTTACTTTAGGCTCTGGCATGCATGTCTCTGTTGGCTTTGTTTTGTTTGTTTTTCTCCTAAGAAATGTATTTGGCTCCATGACATTTCTTACAGAGCTACTTTATAACACTGGGTACGTTGTAAATTACTTTGACTTTCAAACTACACATCCGTATAGGACCGCACAGCGAGTATGCCTTTTAACCTCTCCTCTTGCAAAACCAGAACCCCCAGAAGGAAGGCCAACTGTAGGCAGCCTCACAGCCACTTGGGGCTTTTTTTCCCCTCTAGAGGCTAGAGGGAAAGATATGAGGATGGCCTCTGGCTTTAAAAAAGAATCAGTCAGATTCATGGAGTCACCCACTGTGAACCATGATATCTAAGTGAAACATCTATGTACCAAAGTACTGTACCACTGATAGGGTTGCCAAGTCCATCTTCCACCCCCAGCGGGGGACTTTGGGGGCGTTCCTGGAGGGGGCGGGGCATCCCCGATGTGATGACATCACGTTGGGGACGTCCGCCCACCCCACCCGCCCGTGCGCCGGATCTCCAGAAACGGCAGTTCCCTGCACTTAAAGGAGCCGGCGTTTCCCTTTTAAATGCAGGAGCCAGCGTTTCCCCTTTAAGAGCAGCCGCGTTTCCCTTTTAAGAGCACGAAGCTGGCATTTCCCTGCAAGCTTGCGGAGATCGGGCTTGGGAGGAAACACGGGTTCCACACACTTAAAGGGAGAGAGATGGGTGGCTGTGGGTGTTGGAGGCAGGGGCGGGGCTTCCCCCGCCGGCCATCTGGCCGGCAGTGGGTAGAACCCCCCAAAGAAACGGGGGAACCCTGGCAAACCGGGGGGGGTTGGCAACCCTAACCACTGGGGACCCCTGGCAAACCAGGGGGGCTGGCAACCCTAACCACTGAGTATTCGGCAACCAATCAATACAAATGCATCTTACTTGTGAACAGCTACCTGGCAGGTCACCATTTAAAACAAAGCACTGTTTAATAGACTCACTGGCTCATCCAGCCAGCTCACTCTGATCTATATTTTATTTATTTATTTATTTTAATTTGTACCCTGCCCTATCCCACAAGTGGGCTCAGGGCCGCTTACAACATAAAACCCATAAAAAAATAAAATCAATGAAACAGTAGATGCCATGATAGATAACAACAAACCCCGTGCCTCCTATCAGGTGACTATAGGTACTCCAGAAAACGTCAGTATTATCTGAAACAGCAAGGCACTGGGAAGGGGCCATAAACAGGGGAGGCCAGAATGGCTGAATGTCCTCCGCCTCAACCAAAAATTTCATGGAACAGCTCCATTTTACAGGCCCTGCAGAACTGTAGTAAGTCCTGCAGGGCCCTGATCTTGGGTGGGGCCAGGGCAGAAAAAGCCCTTGCTCTGGTTGATGCTAAGCAGATGTCCCTCAGGCTGGGGATCACCCGGAGGTGTTGATCAGAAGAGCGTAAAGCTCTCTGGGGCTCATATGGGGAGAGGTGGTCCCGTAAGTATGATGCTCCCAGTTTATAAAACTCCAGTGTGTTTAAAGACACTACGATAGAAAGGTCTTCTACCCTTCCCAAAAAAGTAGTGAGGATTGGGGGGGAAAACCTCTCCGCTTCCACTAAAGTTACTTGTGTATGCATGTTTCCCTCATGAGTCTGGGGAATATTCCTGCCAACAGAACACAGGGGGCTGGCACTAGCTCTGCCAAAGTGGGCTCTTTCCGGAGCCCAATTCTCTTCACCCACAAGTATTTAGCCTCCTCTGCCATTCTGATTAGCTGAAACTATTTGTTTATTTGGAATACTTATATCCTGCCTTTCTGTCACAAGAATGGCACATGTCACAACATAAAATTAGACAGGCACACAGAGTAGGCGCTGGTAGCTTGACCTTAGATCACAGGCTGGCTCATATGGACAGAGATAGTCCCTTAAGGATTCGTTTAGGATCTGAAAATCAAAACCAGCACTTTGAATTGGGCCCAGAAACAAATTGACAGCCACTGCAGTTACCATAATACTTAGTTAAGGTAATGTCTGTGGCAGGTTCCACTTAGAACAATAGATGCTCAGATACCTGCCAGTTCAGCTCACATCTGCTCACCAGACACAAAACAGTTGATTTTTCAGTGATCAGTTCAACTGTCCACATGGCTATTTGGCAGCTATTCATGGCTGTTCAACACTAATTGAACAAGGTGGGTGAGTGATTTGGATGGGGACATGTTGGTTCAACTGCCTAGAAGAGTTTATAAACTTAATCCTGGCTCAACAATAGCACTTCTGTCTTGTCTAGATTAAGTTTCCCTTCGTTTGCCCATGCCCAGCCCTTTACTGCCTCCATTTAAAGTTTCTACCAACCTCCCTGGAATTAAAGGAAAGGAGAGAGAAAAAAATATCATTAATATATCAGTAACACTGTACCCTAGTCTCCTGATAATCCGTCCCTGTGATTTCATGCAGAAATTGAATAGCATGGGAGTTGAGATGTAATCCTGCAAAACCTCATAGGCTAGTGGCCTAAAAAGAGCAGTACTCACTCATCACCAGGAACCCGTCTATCATGAGCGTAGCGTCACATCCTGGCGACGGCGGTGCAACGCATATCGCTGTCCCCCGCGGCAGGGATCCTGTGAAGACGTGCGGATCCCCCGCCGCGGCTTGGCAGCCCTATACACACATGACACATATAATAACATTGAATACATAACCAGGTTGCCTTCTTCAAGTGAACACAAGCTAAGCTTTCCCTGTTGCTGTGAGCAAGTGAATTCCCAGTGCTTTTTTTTCTGGGGGAACATGCTAGAACAGAGTTCTAGAACCTCTATGACAAAATTCTTTTTAAAGGACCCCTTGAAGACATCGTTAACCTGACCCCCTTTGAAATGCAGTGATCATCCCAATTAAGTGGTACTTAAAGTGCCAGCATTCTGTTGCTGCCCTGGCCTGGATGGCCCAGGCTAGCCCGATCTTGTCAGACCCTCTGAAGCTAAGCAGGGTCAGCCCTGGTTAGTACTTGGATGGGAGACCACCAAGGAAGCCCAGGGTTGTGACACAGAGGAAGGCAATGGCAAACCACCTCTGAACATCTCAGGCCTTTAGAATCACTATGAGGTCGCGATCGGTCAGCTGCGACTTGTTGGCACTTCCCACCAACAATTTTGTTGTTGCATAAGAAAAGGGCCTGACAAAACCCTTGGGGCTGTGCACTTTGCACCTCTCTGGACTGTGCACTTTGCGCCTCTCTGGAACCTTAAGTCATGTTGCCCTCATTCAGCCTCATCTAGAGACAACAACCACATTGCCCCAGCCACAGAAAGTCACTTAAACCCACACAAAAAGGTCTGGATTTTACCATCGAGTCCAAATATTTCACACCATGGGAAGGCAGAAGGAGAAAATAATACTGTCTACCTGTCTGTCTAACAAAGTTTGAGTTCTTTGGCACCTTTAAGACCAACAAAATTTTAATCAAGGTATGAGCTTGAAACCACCTGAAACAATACTGACCTTCATAGGCTAAGAAAGACAGAGGGAGAAAGACAAATAAAGAGAGAGAGACGGAGAGGGAGAGACACAGAGGGACACTGAGAGAGACACAGAGAAACAGGGACAGAGAGAGACGCACACACAGGGACAGAGAGACAGAGAGAGAAACACACAGAGAGACAGACACACACACACAGAGGCAGAGAGAGAGGCACACACACAGAGAGGGGCAGAGAAGAGAGAGACACACACACAGAGGGGCAGAGAGAGACACGCACACAGAGGGGCAGAGAGAGAGAGGTGACGGGGTTGTGGCGCGCGCACTCCCGGAGCAGCACTGGAGTCCCCCGCTCCGGCGTTGATCTGACTTGGGAACCTTATAAGAAAGACAGAGAGAGAAAGACAAATAAAGAGAGACACGGAGAGAGAGACACACAGAGGGACACTGAGAGAGACACAGAGAAACAGAGGGACAGAGAGAGACGCACACATAGGGACAGAGACAGAGAGAGAAACACACACCTAGACAGACACACACACGCAGAGGGGCAGAGAGAGAGAGAGAGACAGAGAGAGAGAGAGGGGCAGAGAGAGAGAGAGACACACACACACAGAGATGGGGCAGAGAGAGCGAGAAAAACACACACACAGAGAGGCAGAGAGACAGACGCAGAAAGAGAGAGAGATGGGAAACAGAGAACCCACAGAGGGGCACATACGCACTCATACACAAACGGGGAATGGCGGGGGGGGGGTGCCCCTGCAGGCCTTTCCCTGCCCATCCGCCTCAGCAGGCAAGCAAAGAAAAGTGGGGGGGGGCGCTCCAGAGGTCTTTCTCTCTCTGCCAGTCTGTCTCTGCAGGCAAGCAGGCAGGGGCGGCAGAGGAAGCCGGGGATGGGTCAGGAGGCCGGGTCGCCGCGTCTCCACAGGCACCCCCACACACACCCCTGCAACTTACCCTGGCTGGTGACGGCGGTGGCGGGGAGCAGAAGCAGCACGTGCTGCTTCTGGCTCCTCCTGACCTCAGAGCTGCTGGGAGCTTGTTAACTGCCGGAATGGTGTTCCTGCCCATTCCAGCTTGAAATGAGCCCTGGTTCTCCCACTCCTCGAGAGCTTCTGGTTTCCATAAATCTAATCCTTACTTAACCACAGAACATGCGTTCTTTGAGGGCTAAACCAGCTATGACCTTGTACACATGTATACTTACAGGTCATGTCTATTTGGTTAAATCCGTTCCAGCCACGAGATGTGTGAAAACCATCACATGGGTATCAAGAAGAGGAAGTGCTGATGCTGCCGCTGCCTTCACTGAGTGTGCTCTCCTTCACTTTAGCCACGACCACCTGCCTGTCATTCTCCTCTTTCTTGCCCCCTCTGACATGCAGCCCATGCCCCAACCTTTATGCTGTCTTTTTTCGACTGGGCAGAGACAAGGAAAGATGGGGGAGACAGAGAAGGATGTATGGGCTGCGTCTCTCATAGCATGGTGGAGGAGGCAGAAAAGGAGAGAAGGTGTCATGCCTACCCCTGCTGATGCCATGCCTGCCCTTGCTGATGCCCCTGAGGAGGCACCTGCCAGCCAGGAGCCTGTGGACTTACAGGCTCCTGAGGACAGTACTGCAGCAGAAAGGCAAAGACTGGATCCTGTAGCTGAAAGCTATCTAAGTGGTGAGGAGGATAGAGCCTCCCAGGGAACGTAGACGCAGCACTTCATACTCTTGGCTCCTAACTGAGGGAGTACAGTATGGTGCAATCCATGGCATCAATGGATCTAGAACTGATCGGGTCAACAGAACCATTGCAAGTATCCTGGTTAGGCCTTTAGGTTTGGGAATGGAGATATAGCTGAGCAGAATCAACCTCCATCCACCAGGGTTCCCTCTAAGTTGAGTTAGTGTGAGCTAGCTCACGGTTTTTTAGCCTCCAGCTCACACATTTTTGTCTTAGCTCAGGAATAGGGTTGCCAAATGGGGGCGGGGAGCGGGGAAACCCCCGCTTTGGCGGCCCGATTTCCACCGCGGCGGAATCGGGCCCCGGGGGGAACTCCGCCCCCCAAAGCTGCGTCACCAGAGGTGACGCAGCCACATTGCTGACGTTGGGGGCGTGGCTGAGCTCGTCGGGGGGGAAACCCGGCCGGATCGATCCCACAAGCAGAAACACAAAAGTCATTGCAGGTAACCCTTGTGCTAAGTTAACTTGATCATATCCTATCTTGTACTTCTGCTTGTGCGAGGTATAGCTCAGGCCCCCCCCCCACCCGATACTGACTTTCTGCAATCAAATCGTATCACATATCCATGGGGAGCTGTAATGATTGCATCAAATTGCCTTTTGATTTTTGCATGCAACAACATTGATTGAAATAGAAAAATCTGTGCTTGATCTTGCAGTAAGCTCTTGTACAAATGGAACTGTGTTAAGTCAAACGTCTTCCAGTATCTCATGGTGGGATCCCACCCATAATTTCCACTTAGTTTCTCATATTCTTTCAGATATTCAGTATTTATATCACACATTTCATTCCATTTTGCAAATGTTAATGAAAGGACCTTAAAAACGTATTCTTGCAGTCATCTCTGGGATGAAATAAGGGACACGCAGAAACAAAGGAAAATCTTGAAAGAATTATATTTTAGCTTTGGAATAAATTATTATACTGGACAGATTGTCTGTCAAGCAATGCTAGGTAATGTTTTGCTCCTGTGCATGCTATTGATTTGCTTGTCTATGCTTTATTCATATTCTGGGTATTTAACTTCCACTAAAATATCAGACAAAGCAAACTGATCAGCCAGATCCTTCTAGGAAGCCTAAAAGCATGAAGGCAACGTTTTCTTTGTTTCGCAGCGCGGAGTATTCAACAGTAGAATGGTTCCAAACATGGAAATTCCATTTAACTGTCAGAGCTCATAGCTGTTGCAGCCATGATCCATTTTGTTGTAGACAAGTGCTATTGTCCTGCCCAGTAGGCTCCCATTATTGCTATCCCTCTTGTAAACGTTAAATGTCCAGGGAAAGGGAAGGGATTGAGCTAGTTTCTTCACCTACCTGTGATGGTGGCAGCTGATACACTGGCTATTTCCCCTTTCCCTAATTGCAGTACAGGCGTCCTCTTCCTCTGCTATTAAATAAAATGAGAGGTGTTATGCATGAGTTGGATGTTTTCCATAATTCCCCACAGACAAAAAGGAAGAGTTCTGTCACTTAAACACACCAAACCGGTATCAGTAAGCCCAGGCATAAACAAAAGTGGCTTAGGGTGAGGAAAAACCAAATTACAGTCATTGAACAATAGGTGGCAGAAAGTGAGCATATTTGTGAAATGGCGAATAATAATTAAATAGAATGATGGATAGTATGGCAGGATCAGTTGTACTCAGCAGTGGCTTGCAGCCTGATTTGTTTTGGTTTAAAAGATATATATTGCAACTTTGGGAACCAATAGCTTTTTGGTTTAATGATAGCAGGGTTTTATGAGTTGCTATGTTAGGGCCAGGGTGTTGGTCTACCCTTACCTACCATTTCAAGAAACATTATCATTTTGATTTTTTTAAGGCAGTTATCTTAGAAACATAGAAGCATTAGCATGTAGCTATAAGTTACGCCAAGGGTCATCTAGTCCAACCCCCTGCACAATGCAGGAAATTCACAGCTGCCTCCCCGGAACTCCCCCAGTGACTCCTGGTCTATGCCCACAGGAAGGCAAAAAACCTCCAGGATCCCTGGGACAATCCGACCTGGAGGAAAATTCCTTCCTGACCCCAAACTAAACTTGTCCAAAGCAACTAAACTTGTCCAAAGCAACAGGAACTTGAGAGAACTGTTAGCATTTAGATGACATTTAGATAACGCATGACGGAGTGAGCTCCCATCTCTAGTTCCAGCTCCTGCCAACCTAGCAGTTCGAAAGCAAGAAATTGCAAGTAGATAAATAGGTACCGCTTCGGTGGGAAGGTAACAGCGTTCCGTGTGCCTTGGTGTTCAGTCATGCCGGCCACATGACCACGGAGACATCTTCGGACAGCGCTGGCTCTTCGGGTTTGAAACGGAGATGAGCACCGCAACCCTAGAGTCGGACTCGACTGGCTTTTGAGCAAGGGAACCTTTTACCTTTACTAACAAGGCAAGTCTAAGCAGAGTCACATCCTTCTTAGCCCATTGACTTAACTGGACTTCTTTTTAGGACCACGCTGTATTTTCTTTTGGGGGGGGGGGATCTACTTGGTCAGAATAATTGGATGATACAGTTCTGTTATGAATGGAACTTTTGAAGCTAGATGTAGTGGTGGAGGGTAAATGTTAAAATAAAATGAATCATCTCTTCTTAGAAACTAACATTTCCTCCAGCCTAGCCTTCTTCATAATGTGATAGTTTTCTACATGGAAGGAGGGGTGCTTGGAATTTTTTAAATCTCTTTAACCTGGAAGCTTTTAAATACACAGCCCCCTGTTCTGCAAGTTAAAGTGTTTCAGTAATAATAAGATTAATCTGAGTATGTAGACTGACTATAACATAAGAGCAGACACTTCCAATTTCCCCGTAGAGGAATTTTAAGTCCTGTCAGAGGGACATGACTTCAGTTACAAAGAGAAATCCACCATAGGCTCAGGCTGCCGGTATCAAAATTCATTAAAATCCTAAAACTGATTGCTAACATTGTGTGGAGAGAATTTTAGGAATTCAGCTATAGTTGTGATGTTCTTAGCAAAGTTTAAAAAAAATTCTTTTCAATTTGTTCAGGGACAGAAACCCAAGAATTCAGAGCTCTCCAGTGCCAAGTCAGTATTTTTAAACATCCTGGCCCAGGAAATATTCTCAAGTCACCCGTTACAGTTCTAATGCTGAGACTAAGCCGCTCTGGCTTTGAGCACTGGCTAGGTGGGCATTATGGGAAACTGGTCCTGGCTTTTCCAACCTTCACCAATTATTCTAGCACCAATTACCTCAGTCTGCATTTGCCAGAAGTGTTTCCTGCCTTCAGAGACTGTAACAGCCTCACAGAATGATTCAGTTGAAAAACCTACATGGCTAACTATGAAATAGGTTTACTACAATCCCATGTGAATATGTGTATTTTTCCCCCTGAAGTTTCCCCCCAGCTGAAAATGGAGGAGACCTTCCTTTCCTTACAGCTCTAATAATGTCTCCTTGCTGAAAGCAACTCTCTTCCAGGAAGGCAAGGGTGGTAGCTGTTGATAAGGAAGAAGCTGCAGCAGTTAAAATACGTATGTGCTTCTCTGGCCACAGATGTTCAGGGCTTCATGCAGAGATGTTGGTCTTCATGGTTACAGATGCTATATTACTACTGAGAGAGACTTTAGGGAAGCATGGAGAAGGTCAGTGTCATTGGCTCTAGTAGCTTTTGAACCTGAAGGACATTGGACCGTGCTCTCCAACATTTCGTGGATGAAAATAAGTATGTTCTTTGTTGTGCTCGCACCCCTATTTTTACGCCAAGGATTGCTTCCTGAACCTCCATTACATTTGGCCCAAGGCTTTCTCTGCCTGTTGTATGTCAAGCTATATTTCAATAGACAGTGGGCTGGTGTTGCACTGGCATTTGGAAAGTGGTGCACTGGCATTTAGCACCCTTGCCCTTTGGACATTATCAAGCCCTTCTGTTCAATAACAGTTTGTGCCTCTCAGGCTCACTCACATGAGCCATTTTTCTCCTTGTCAGTGGGGTATTGGGATAGAAGCAGGGGATGAGAGATGCCAGCTTCCAGGTGGGAACTGGGGATCCCCCGGAACTACAGCTCATATCCAGACTACAAAGATTATTTCCCCCTGGGGGGGGGAAATGGATGCTTTGGAGGGTGGACTCTATGGCATGGTAGCCCACTGAGGTCCCTGTCCTCCCCAGGTTCCACCTCCAAATCTCCAGGAGTTTCCCAACCTGGATCTGGCAACCCTACCCTTTCATCCGCCGCCAGTTGCCGGGGAGAACCTGGAAACCCTACAGGTGACCCCTTCCCCTGAGCTCTGTTCTCTCCTCCTTTATTTATTGATTGATTTTATTCTGGGCTATTTTGGGGCAGGAACGCACAGGAACAGAGTTCCGTCTGGCTCCCGAGTTGGCCACGCCCAGCAGGACCTCATTAGCATAATAGGCCACACCCAACAGCAGGAACTCATTAGGATTGGCTACATTAGGGGTGTGTGGCCTAACATGCAAAGGAGTTCCTGCTACAAAAAAGCCCTGGGTTTGGACAACAAACAAGGTAAACAGAATAACAAGCAAAAGGTGGGTGTGGCTGGATGAGCACACTTCTGGTAACATGGGGGTGCGTCCTAATGTGCTAATGAGCTGTGCTGGCAGGGGTGTGGCCTAATATGCTAACGAGTTTCTGGTGTTGGGTGTGGCCTATTATGCTAATGAGTTCCTGCTGGGCTTTTTCTACAAAAAGAACCCTGATTGTATTGTCCTCATTGATTTTTATCCCGCCCTTCCAGCCTAGGCTGGCTCAGGGCGGCTTACAACAGAATAAAATTTAGTTATTTGTTATTTGCATTTATACCATCCCGCAGGTGGGCTCAGGGCGGGCAACATCATTAGAAGAAGTGCACTTTCAGTTTAAAACATTGAACATTGAAACAAAATAAAACATTATAACAATTAAAACAATGGGTACAGCTTGAAATCACATCAGTTGTCCTATAAAACTCTGGCCTGGTGGTACAATGAGTTAAAGACCAGTTGTCAGTGGTCAGCAGACAGGTGACAGATGGGTGACAGCAACCTCAGGGAGGCCATATATAGGCGTCCGTGACCGCTGCCTCAACCAAAGGCCTGGCGGAACAGCTTTGTCTTGCAGGCCCTGTGGAATTGATGAAGATCCCGCAGGGCCCTGGTCTCAGTAGGGAGCACGTTCCCTTAAACATCTTTTGGAGCACCTATTGGTTCCATCAGCAAAGTCACATTTTGCCTGCACATAAACTTCACAGTGGAGCCAGTAGTGGCTCCACATGGTGCTTTAAGGAGTGGGAAACAGTATGGAGGGGAAGAAGGCTTCTGCCTGCATATGCACTAGGCTTGCCCCGGGGAACCCCACCCCGGCGTGCGCGTCACCAGGAAGTGACGTTATGACGCCGGGCACACTGGGGGCGGGGCCACGGTCATCCGAGGGAAAACTCTATGGTTTTCCCTCGGATGGTCGTGGCCCCGCCCCCAGTGTGCCCAGCGTCATAACGTCACTTCCTGGTGACGTGCGTGCGGTGCGCGCGCGCGCGCGCGCTCCAGCCACAGACCGGGAGTCCCCCGGTAAGGAGATTTTTCAGCTTGGCAACCGTAACATGCACACATGCACGCATGCAGGTCATGAGAGAAAAAGGCTCCTGTGTATGATTCTGGAAGGCACAAAACTCCCCTTGAATGGCTGAGTCAAAGTCCTGTCTTTGGCCAAAAGCACAAGGACTGTAACATGCAGTCTCGAGTTGTGTCACCCTCCCACTTGGAGATTGCACTGTAGAGAGATGAATCTTGAGGATGTATAATGCAGACTGACAAAAGGATTAAAGAGCACCCCTAAAATCTTCCCCAGAGGCAAAAACAAAAGACAAATCGGGACAGTGTGATAATAGGGACGGGTGCCATAAAATAAAGATGTTGTTGTTGTTGTTCAGCCGCACAGTCGAGTCTGACTCTTCGCCACCCCATGTACCAGATCACGCCAGGCCTTCCTGTCTTCCGCCGTCCTCTGAAGTTGGCTCAACTTCATGTTCGTTGCATCTATGATTACCTTTTGATACTGTCCATGGGGTTTTCTTGGCAAAAATACTGGAGTGGGTTGCCATTTCCTTCTCCAGGGGATCACGCTTGGTCGGAGTTCTCTGCTGTGGCCTGTCCGTCTTGGGTGGCCCTCCACGGCATAGCCCACAGTCTCATTGAACCACGCAAGCCCCCTCGCCATGACAAGGCAGTGATCCATGAGGGGGAAAATAAAGATGGTCCTTGGTAAATACGGGTAGTTGGAGCATATTTAGACTTTTTGATTTACTCCCCTGCTTCTGTGCCTGTGCCAGGATTTCCCAGGAGTGTCGTATCCAGCATTCTGAAAAAGACAACTTTCATTGAAAAATTACTATTAATTTAGTAATTACCCATATTTTAATATTTCTTTACCTGATTCCAAAAGCAACAATCCATTTTTTAAAAAATCTATAATATAATTTTAAAATCAGGTTTTAAAAGCTTGTCAGAATTGTTGCAGATTTAGGCTCCAATCCACCTGAAGTTTTTCATAACTCATTGGTTTGAAAAGGACTAATAGTGCAATCCTGGGTAGAGTTATTCCAGTCTCAATCCATTGAAATTGGTTGGCATAGAGTGAGGTGACTCTACATAATATTCTTACAGTTAGTCACATTATTGAAATCAGTGGGACTTAAATTAGTCATAACATTGTTGCCTGGATGCCAGAGGAATTTACAGTGCAATCCTAAACAGAGTTATACGTTATTATTTTGATTTTTTTAAGGCAGTGCAATCCTAAACAGGGTTATAGCCTTCTTAAACCTACTAAAGTCAATGGGCTTAGAAAGGTAACAACTCTGCTTAGAATTGCACTGTTGGTTATGATTAATTTTTTTTTATTTTACAGTTACAACATAATACCAATTACATCAGATTATACTACAATGAATAATACAGCAAACGTTTCACGTTAAAAATAACAGTTAAAAATAGTGTAATGTCCAAAACATCTATTAAAATCCATGCGTCCTCTGTTAAAAACAGCTCTGTATATATCATCCCAAACCTACCCCATGCTAGTTGAGGGAACCTTAAAATGAAATTAAAGCTTTCAGATTTTTCAGAACAACTTCCATTTTTGCCAAGTGGTCTAGTATGATGCCCCACACCTTTGACATTCTGAGGCTGCAGTGATAAAATAACAATCCCAAAACAAGGTTAAATGAGCTTCAGATTATGATGCCAGGTGCATTGGTACTGCCACAGCTAAATTTAGATTGAGACTTCCCCATTGAAACCAATGGAACAAATAAATTGTGACCATTTAAAGTCCTGTTACTTTCCATCAGGCTTCGTTATGAGCAGCTAGTCTGATGCTGTTACCTTGACTGGAGCCACATCATGCTATGATTTGGCAAGACTCATAGGACTGTTCATACAGAGCCAGTTTGGTGTAGTGGTTAAGTGCGTGGACTCTAATCTGGGAGAACTGGGTTTGATTCCCACTCCTCCACTTGCACCTGCTGGATGACCTTGGGCAAGCCATAGTTCTGGCACAGCTGTTCTTGAAAAAGAGCATTTACTGTCAGAACTCTCAGCCCCACCAACCTCACAGGGGGTCTGTTGTGGGGAGGGGGAGGGGTTTGTAAGCTGCTCTGAGACTCCTTTGGGTAGTGAAGGGCGGGGTATAAATCCAATCTCCTCCTCCTCCTCTTCTTCTTCATACTGTATTTTGTCCATACTGTACAGATGCCTTTATTGGCATATTGAGCGGATACCTTTATCTCCCAACCTAGGGTTGCCACTGATCTCCCGCTATAACAATTGATCTCCAGATGACCAAGATCATTTCCCTGGAGAAAATGGCTACCTTTGGAGGATGGGCTGTATGGCATTATACCCTGTTGAGGTCCCTCCCCTCCCCAACCCCACCCTCCCCAGGCTCCATCCTCCGAATCCCTACGTATCTCCCAACCCAGAGTTGGTAATCCTACCCCAACCTTGTTTTACATTAGAGTAGTATTTTGTTTTGCTAGGAATTTTTGCTGCCAGGTTCCAGTATTGTTATCATATCTTGTAATCTTCTTACTGATTGATTAGGGTTGCCAGGTCCATCAGAAACGCCAGTTGGGGAATGGGGGAGGGGGGATGTTGTGGGAGCCAGAAGGGTTATCACATGACATGCCTATGTCACCCAGAAGTGACGTAGGAACGTCAGGGCCAACGCTCTGGTTTTTGGGCAAAACTCTATGATAAAATCAGTCTCAAACATAGAGTTTTGCCCCAAAACCAAAGCACTGCCCTCCCAACATCACTGACTATGTCACTTCTGGGTGATGTAGGCACACCACATTTATTTCCGGTGACATTGCTGTTGGGGGGGGGATTTCCTCCCACTGGCCAGCTGGCCAGCAGCAACCTGCCGCCAACTGGGGAATGGCAATCCTATGATTGATAGATGATCCAGGTGCAAAAGACTAGCAAGGTTTCCCAGGTGTAAGCTTTCAAGATTCAAAGCTCCCTTTGTCAGCTACAAGTGTAGGAATGGACCTTGTTGGTCTTTAAGGTGCAAATGCACTCAAATCTTACTCTTCTACTGCAGGCCAACATGGCCGCCCACCTGAAAATGCTTGATGTTATTATACTTTGTAGTCGATTTACTGATTGGCTGAAAAGGAGTTTTTGTCATATTTGTAATCTGCCTTGAGTCTCAATGAAAAAAGCAGACTATAAATAATAATAGTAATGATCAGGGCTATTTTTGGGCCGGAACGGAGTTCCGGCTGGCTCCCAAGTTGGCCACACCCAGCAGGAACTCGTTAGCATAATAGGCCACACCCAACAGCAAAAACTCATTAGGACTGGCTACATTAGGGGTGCAAAAGAGTTCCTGCTATAAAAAAGCCCTGGGTTTTGACAACAAACAAGGTAAACAGAATAAGAAGCAAAAGATGGGTGTGTCTGGATGACTACACTTCTGCGAACATGGGATGTGTGGCCTAATATGCTAATGAGTTGTGTTGTCAGGGGTGTGTCCGAATAAGCAAATGAATTTCTGGTGTTCGGTGTGGTCTATTATGCTAATGAGTTCCTGCTGGGTTTTTTCTACAAAAAGAAAGCCCTGGTAATGATACTATTAGTAGTAGTAGTAGTAGTAGAAAAGAGCCCAGTAGCACCTTCAAGACTAACAGAATTTGTGGTAAGGTATGAGCTTTTGTGAATCACTACTAACTTCTTCAGATTAGCATGGCTTGTTGCTTTTGTTAATCCTTCAGTCGTGTCCGACTCTTGGTGATTCTATGGGCCAGCTCTCTCCTTGCTTTCCAATCTTGTACTGTTTCTTTGAGTCTTTCCATGCTTGGGCTGGTGTTGACTTTTATGGTGTCTAGCCCCTGAGTTCTTCGGCAGCCTGGTTTCCTTTAGCCGCTAACCAATCCAAGCACAATTGCTTTTTCTAGTGAGTTCTTCCGCAAGATGGCTACCCATCTTCGACTATTATTATTAGCAACTTAACTAGTCTCTTCTTTTGAAAGGGAAGAATGCCCTTCAGTTTCTGATGCTTGTTATAATATTAATGCCCACTAGATGCCGTCCTGCATTGCATTCAGAAAAAGAAGCCTTGGATTCAGAAATTCAAATTACTGTGGTGATCTTCCATTTCCCAAACTTAAAAAAGGCTGTGTTGTATTTATACAACTTTTTAAAAAATCATATTTGTCAGAACTATTTTGAACTCGCCAATCAGACACAACCCAGATACATACAATGAAATGCTCTCCTTCCATGCTATCTAAAGGTGGAATAGGAGACATAGCAGATAGTGTCCTGGCCCCACTGCTGGACCTCCTGATGGCACCTGGTATTTTTGGCCACTGTGTGACAGAGTGTTGGACTGGATGGGCCATTGGCCTGATCCAACACCGGCTTCTCTTATGTTCTTATGTTCTTACTAGAAATAATGCCCGTTGCGGAAATAAATACAACGGGATCTAGAAAGAGGCTCTGGGAGAGTGCTCTGGCTTTGGGCAAACAGTGTCAGTCTGCTTTTAAAACATGAATCTGGGACCTGCACACCACCAGAATACAGCAGGTTCCATATGCAACTGACATTCCAACTGCCTTGCGGGGGGGGGAGTTTGAGGTGTGGAATGGAGTGAAGTCCAATCAGCTTCCATATGCAAAAGACCAGGTTGTCGCAGCAGTTGTGGTGTGGGCGGGACTTGGGCTTTGACTTCTGATTGGTGGCGATATATGCTGAGGAGCAGTGCCATCAGCCATACACTAAGGGAGTGCATTTTAGAATTAGAACTTTGGCACCCACTATTCAATTATATATAAGGAGAGATACCATGAGGAGATGACTTTTTCTCTAGTTTCTGTTCAGCTATTAGCCATTCCTCCTATGAGCAATGATAGTTAGAAGATGCCTTTGCTGTAGCATTTGATGGCTGCTGATTCCATCTATGAGCCTGGGAAGGGCAGAGAATTCCAGTGGCTCACAAAGTTGAATTTTTGCTCACAAGACTCCACAGCTTAGAGGGAGCATTGATGGGGAGTAATAAAACAGTGGCCACTACCCTACCATCCATGTGTGGAAGGCACACTGGGTTCTCCCACATTCCCCTCCATTGCTGCAGCTCCCTCCGTCCCCTGCAAAGATAATTTTCCAGGCCATAGGAGCCATGCAGAGAAAATGCCATGAGGGCCAACAGGCTGGAACGAAGAGGGACGAGGGGATGAAATTGCCCCCTACCCCTCACCAAAGCTGCACCTGCGGAAGAGGAGGAAGGAGCAATCTCACCTCCCTGCTGCTCCTCACTCCAGCTCCCCCATGTTTCTCCACACAAGTCCCACGACCCTTCCAGGGGCCAGAAGGAGCTTCAGCAATGGAGAGGAATGCAGGAGAACAACACCGTCTGTTCATGGAACGGTAGGATCTTGCCCGATACCTTGTGACTTCATGTTGCATGCTCAATTTGTAATATGTACGTGTGAGACATGAACAAGATCTTGGGGTACGGTGGACTGTAAGCTAAATATGAGTGGTCAGTGTGATGCAGTGGCCAAAAAAGGCTAATGTGGTCTTGGGATATATGAATAAAGGCATAGTATTCAAATTACAAGATGTCATAGTCCCACTGTACACCACATTGGTCAGGCCGCATCTGGAGTCCTGTGTGCAGTTCTGGAGGCCTTGCTTCAAAAAGGATGTGGACAGAATGGAGCGGGTGCAGAGGAGAGCGACGAAGATGACCAGGGGCCTGTGGACCAAGCCCTATGAGGAAAGGCTGAGGGACCTGGTAACGTTGGCTGAAGGGGGACAGGATTACTCTCTATAAGTATTTGAAAGGCTGTCACTTCTTGTTGGCAGCAGAGGATAGGACTTGCAGTAATGGGTTTAAATTATGAGCAAAGAGATACCGGCTGGAGACTGGCAGTCTTCAAGCAGCAGCTGGACGAACACTTGTCAGGGATGCTTTAGGCCAGTGGTGGAGAACCTATGGCACGGGTGATAGAGGTGGCACTCAGAGAGCCAGTTTGGTGTAGTGGTTGAGTGCGCGGACTCTAATCTGGGAGAACCGGGTTTGATTCCCCACTCCTCCACTTGCACCTGCTGATGTGACCTTGGGTCAGTCGCAAGCTCTGGCACAGCTGTCCTTGAAAAAGAGCAGTTTGTGTACGAGTTCTCTCAGCCCCACCCACCTCACAGGGTGTCTGTTGTGGGGAGGGGAAGGGAAAGGAGTTTGTAAGCCACTCTGAGACACCTTTGGGTAGTGAAAGGCGGGGTATAAATCCAATCTCTTCTCTTCTTCTTCTCTTCTCAGAGGCCTCTCTGTGGGCACGCCATCGCCCCAGCCAGGCCCAGACCATCATAAAAGTGTCGAATTCTCTGCCAAATAATTTTAAGTAAACGAAAGCATTTGGGATTGCTTTCCTTACTTTGTTCGGATCATCTTAAGTTAATGTATGGGTTGTTTTTTTCTAAAGTAAAACCTCAGTATTCAGGTTAAATTGCCGCGTTGGCACTTTGCGATAAATAAGTGGGTTTTGGGTCGCAGTTTGGGCACTCGGTCTCTAAAAGGTTCGCCATCACTGCTTTCGGCTGATCCTACATTGAGCAGGGTGTTGGACTAGATGGCCTAGGTTGCCCCTTCCAACTCTGTGAGTCTTATGATAGACCTACGCAGGATGGTCTGGTGGAGCAATCTGTCTATGACGGGATCTGTGGCCCTTTTCAGCTGTCATCCAGCAGCTGGAATAAATCAACTCCGGCCAGCAATTCATCATACAATCCTAAGTATCCTGTGCTCACACTCCGCAGTAATGTACCATCCTTTCCCATCCATCATGCTGGCTATTGAATGGCTGCTGCTTCGAAGACCGCAGGTGACATTCTCTTTGTGTTATCAGTGTGTTTGCCATCCTGCCGGATTCTGCCACGTGCCTCTTTTTTGTAATGGATTGCATCCATTGAAGAGCAATTGCCAAGAGGAAACAAAAAAAAATGGAGTGCAAAAAGGGCATAGGAAATGAAGAGATTTGTGGGCACGCCCGGCTGCCAAGAAGGCAGATTTTATTGGTGTCCTGGGTAACTGAAAAGCACATTAAGAGAACATGCAGTGACAGACTGGCAGAGCCTGTGATAATATCCTGAAAACAAAGTCCTTTAAAGGGAGCTGCTGGCAATGCAGGGAACCTTTACCTCAAATATGCAGGTTTCCAAGGAGGGGAAAAAATATTAGAAAGAAGACTTAGGCCCGTGTGGTGTAGAACTGCGAAGCCTAAAGCCTAATTGATTGCCTTGGCAACAACATCAGCACCAGCTCCAGCTCTTTGGAATGGTTTGCTGGGGCACAATTCCACAGGCATTGCAAGGCTGCCCTTTTCAGATGGGCCTTTGATAAGCGTTAGGCTGGGGGGGCTTATTGGTGGTGGATATTTACAGGCAGTGGCTGTTTACAGGCTTTCTGAGATTTTTGGTTTTAGTACCTCATTGCTACCTTTGGCTTGCTTTTCGAGCCGTCTCGGGTCACCTTCTATGGTGAGAAAGACAAGATAAACACATTTTCATAAACAAATGAGGCATCCACTCATGGCACATTGCTGCCGCTGTGGCTGCAGTGTGCAAACAGAGAGGTGTGCCTCGATGTCCCTTAAGATCGCGGAGGATGCCAGTGTACAGTTCTTGAAATGCTCTGTTTTTTAGCACCTCTAAAATGTCACTGCCCCAAACAATGGCTTTGGCTGTGTGGTAGTCGGGCTGGCCTGCTTGGCAGCTGTCTCTTTCTGAGGCACTTGTGTGTTGTAAGTAGAACAGTATGATAGCTTTCATCAGGATGGTTTCTGTGTTGAAGTAGGTAAGTCTGAATAAAGTTCTTCATAGGGTTGCCAGGCCCCTTTGTCGCACCAGCAGGGGGATCTGGGGGAGCGTTCTGGGGGGTGGACAGGGATGTCACACAGTGACATCAGCATGTTGGCGACATTGGGGGGTGGGGTGACACTCTGCTCTTTGGGCAAAACTCTATGGTAAAAACAGCCTCAAACCATAGAGTTTTGCCCAAAAAGCAGAGTGTCGCCCCCAACATCACCAACACGGTGACATCACTTGGGTTGTACAAGGTGAAGATATTACTATTGTTTTGGGCTTTTTTGAGTAGTTCAACCGCTAAAGGTATTTCCATAATGGGCACTGGTGATCAGATGACGTTCTTTTAACTCAGAATGCAGGTCACATCTTCTTGGGGCTCATGCCATTGTGGCAAAGAAGGCTGCTAGAATTAAAGCTGTCCAAAGAGTTTTATGTTTCTGGAAATAGCTGGCAAGAAACAAGTAGGAGCGTGGGAGATATGGGATTCTGTTTCTGTGAAGATGCTACTGTTTTTTTTGAAGCAGTATTGTCTGAGCACATGCCTGCTTGCCTTCCACCTGCTCAGCTTGCACATCTGTAAGACCTGGCATTGCAAAACCACCATCAGTGTCCAGTATTCTACATTACTCTGTCTAAATCTTATTAAAATACACATATGGAGCCTCCCTTAGGGCCCAGTGTTAGGACTGACATTTGTTTCGTGTCCAAGAGAATCAAAACTCCATTTTTCAAGGGAAAAGTATCCTCATCCAGTATGCTGCTAGCTATAGTAAACGGGGGAGGGGGCTTCTGTCAGTGTTTGGCCAAAGAGACCAAAATGCAAATGAAGTGACATGCATGTAAAATAATAATGCACCAGTCAAATTTTCCCAGGGAAGTAAAGAACTATATCCAGGGCTTTTTCTGTAGAAAAAGCCCAGCAGGAACTCATTAGCACATCCAGCCACACCCACCTTTTGCTTCTTATTCTGTTGACCTTGTTTGTTGTCAAAACCAGGGCATTTTTTGTAGCAGGAACTCCTTTGCATGTTAGGCCACACAACCCCTAATGTAGCCAATCCTGATGAGTTTCTGATGTTGGGTGTGGCCTATTATGCTAATGAGTTCCTGCTGGGTGTGGCCAACTTGGAAGCCAGCCGGAACTCCGTTCCTGTGCGTTCCTGCCCAAAAATAGCCCTGATCCACTATTAATTCCAGGTTTTCTATATTTCCCCTATGTAAACATACGCTATGCCTGCACAGTGTATGATCTGCAAAACTGGAAGTAGCCAGCAAATGACGGTGCTTTTTCCACATGGGAACAGGCTTGTGTGTAGGGTTGCCAGCCTCCGGTTGGTGTTTGAAGATCTCCTGGGATGACAGCTGATTTCCAGGTGACAGAGATCAGTTCACCTGGAGAAAATGGCTGCTTTGGACAGTGGGCTCTATGGCATTGAAGTCCTTCCCGTCCCCAAACCCCGCCTTCCTCAGGCTCTACCCCCTAAATCTCCAGATATTTCCCAACCCAGAGTTGGCAACCCCCATTTGGTTGTTTCCCTGTTGCCGGTACTGCTGCTGATACAGCACAGTAGCCCCAGGGTTCCCACATGGCAGGGTACCCTGCGTTTTCCCTGCCTCGGTCCCACAGCTGCAGCCATCCTCCCCTTCCCCAGGCTGTTGGGGCTTTTCCAGGTTTTTGTAATCAGCTATTTTGTATTGAGGAGCTGCGGTGGCTCAAGTGGTTAAGACGCTGAACTGCAGGTTGGAAGGTCGGTAGTTCAGCAGTTCGAGACCTGAGTGCCGCATGATAGAGTGAGCTCCTGTCTCTGGTTCCAGCTCCTGCCAACCTAGCAGTTCAAAAGCAAGAAATTGCAAGTAGATAAATAGGTACCGCTTCGGTGGGAAGGTAACAGCATTCCATGTGCCATGTTCTATTAGTTCCCAGCCTCATTGAGAGCCCATTTGGTGTAGTGGTTAGGAGTCCGGACTCTAATCTGGGGGAGCTGGGTTTGATTCCCCACTCCTGCACATGCAGCTGCTGGTGTGACCTTGGATCAGTCATAAATTCATTCAGAGCTGTTTTCTCAAGGGCAGTTCTCGAGAGAGCTCTCTCAGCCCCACCTACCTCACAGGGTGTCTGTTGTGGGGAAGGGAAGGGAAAGGAGATTATAAACCACTCCAAGACTCCTTTCGGTAGTGAAGGGTGGGGTATAAATCCAACCTCCTCTTCTCTCTTCTTCTTAACTAAGTCTCCAGCCCCTCCTGTTGTGGAGGAACACCTTTCCCCTTTGGAATCCTTTGCTCCTGCATTTTTTAATAAATATTGTGGACTTTCTTGTATCTGAAAATGACTAATCCAGAGTTCCATTCCAGGCTTTAGCCATGAACTGTTTTATTTAAAATCCATTCCAGGTGTTTGCCAAATGTCTCTATTGCAGGCAGTGTTCCCTCTAAGCTGTGGAGTCTTGTGAGCAAGATTTCTATTTTGTGAGCTACTGGCATTAAAGTTGTGAGCGAGTGATTCAGCTACTGCATCAGCTACTGCATAAATTAGTGATTCAGCTATTGCATACATTAGTTTGTTCTGGAGCCATCCTCCCTGAGCTAAGACAAAAATGTGAGAGCCGGAGGCTAGAAAACTGTGAGCTAGCTCACACTAACTCAGCTTAGAGGGAACACTGATTGCAGGTGCCTTTCTAATTGATGTCTGCACCTTGGTTTAAAACAGTCCAGGTGGCTGTGTTCAAACAAACAAAAAATCCTGCCCTGGAACTTACACAGTGTTTTGAAAGCATGTGGGTCAAGAGTTTCCTCCGACTTGACTGAGACCTTGAGCCATTCAGGCAGGAAGTGGTCAGCTGACTCTTCTTGGAAACATTCAGCATGGACGGCTTCAAAAGGGAATTAGATAAGCATATGGAGCAGAGGTCCATCAGTGGCTATTAGCCACAAGGTATAGATAGGGACTCTGGGGCAAGTGATGCTCTGTCATCTTGGTGCTTGGGGGGGGGTCAACAGTGGGAGGGCTTCTAATGTCCTGGCCCCACTGGTGGACCTCCTGATGGCACTGGTATTTCTGGCCACTGTGGGATACAGAGTGTTGGACTGGATGGGCCTTTGGCCTGATCCAACATTGGCATCTCTTATGTTCTTATGTTAAGCCAATGGGAAATCTTCTTGATTCCCACACTTCAGACTTCTTAGTTCCAATTTCCCATGAGGCAATAGGGGATTTCTGCCTTTATCTTGTGCATGTGGGTGTTTGGAAGCTGACATTATGACACGTCCTTATTTTTGGTTTGTTAGCCATCTGGGATGAGACAGGAATGACTCAGCTGGAGTTAGCTTCATTTGATGTGAGCAAAGGCTTAGAAATGTAGCCTCTGGACCTTACTTCCTGTCTTTGTAACCATAGATGCATGCAGGCTTCAAATATGCTGGCTCCGAAGTAATGATTTCTATAACCATGTTTCTGCTTTGAAGTCTGTTGAGCTACTGTGACCCATTGCAGACATAACGCTGCCCAATCTCCTAACTGTGGTTAGGAGTTCAGGTCCAGCCTATGGGCTTGCACACTCCTTACCTAGTACACAAATTCCCATTTCTTTTTACTATTTGGAGTTAATCATAGTTAGCATTATATGTGTAAGAAGTGGAGGACTGTATGCTGTCTGCTGTCTCAGTCCTCAGAGGCAGCACGATAGATTTAGATAGAGAGGGTCAGGACACAGGGCATCCTTTCCTTCCTATTATCTGATACTCTCCCTTTGAAGTAGAATGCTATTCTTAGGGATGAGACTTCCTTCCTTCTGTCTCACACTTCTCTCTCATGCTTATTCACCAACAAGCACGCTCTCCATCTTTGGCACCATGGATGCAATCTCCATCTACATCCATCCAGTTAGTTAGAATAGATTCTATTCCTATCTCTCATCTATACTATCTAGAATGGAGCTCCCTAATAAAGAATTCTTTAGTTTAAACTGGCAATTGGTTTAGTGTACATTTGTATCACTGCTAGCACGCACACAGTACAAAGATGCCCGCTGTATGAAGCCTTAGTGCACTTTGCTGCATGAGAGAGATTCATGCTGTAGCATACCAGTGAATCTAACAATATGTACACCAGTTTTTAATTCTAACCAGGCTTAACTGCAGATGGGGTTTCTTGCTCTTGTTGAAGCTTAGTGTAATAGCCCTTCTCAGTTGTAACGTCTTGGGTGCTTCTGTCTTGCATACTAGGAGAATGTGCTACACATTATTCTCCCAGTATACACAGTCTCCATTTTGTGTGAACAGGGCAACACATGTATTTCCTAGCTTTAGTAAAGAAAACCCCTGTTTGTTGCGAGTATACATTTGAAGCTTCAAAATATGCACAATGTACTGTTCACGCATATGTTCACTGAACATATCAGGACGACTGTGCATACTGCATTCTCCCAACGTAAAAAGTGGGCATCCCCAAGAGTAACATCTGAAAAGTGCCAGCATTAACAATGGATAAAACCAAACATGGATTAGCTCTCCTGCTATTGAGGATCTCTCCCATTACATTTTTGATTGCCCATTGTATTCCCAACCTAGGTCAAAATTTTTATCTGGTATTTTACCAGTTTTAAGCTTTTATTCAGTCCCAGAGAAGATTATATTTTTGCTAGCCGATGCCAATGCCGATGTATCCAATAGAATGGCTTTATTTGCCTTGGCTGCAAGGAAAATATGGGCCAATGCTGTTCCTAGGGGAACTAGCTAATAGTGATTTTAGTGGGTATGCTGTGAATTAATTAACTGTTTATAACCTCGGTTTTACGGATTAACAATGTTTTAGGCTGTATTTTATTTTATAATTTTCTATGTTTTATTGCATTCTTCTCTGTCTGTGGTTTGTAATGGCCTATGGCTAAATACAATAAAAACTCTTCTCTCTCCCAGACATGGATTAACATCTAATCCATAATGTCCAGTGTAACATAACTGTGTCCTGATGTCACAGTGCTGATTTCCTGCCCATGTGCTGTGTTATGGGCTAGCAAGACACAGAAGTGCTGACTGTTGTGATGCAGGGACATGTGTAAGTTGCAGTAGATGCTACAAAGGAGGAGGGAAACTGGACATGTGGCTGCCATTGGAGGGGGAGCTGTTGCATGTTTTTCTTGTAATGGCTAGCTTGGCCTTACAGATGACTGCAGACCTGCTGAGGCTGACATAACTATACCTCTTTCCTTACTGGGGACGACCGGGGAGGGGGGGGGGAATGAGGCACAAGCCAGTTCCACATATGATGGAAGAGGAGCCTTCTGAGTTCTTAACAAGCCAAGCAAGGCTCCTTTTGTCCCCTGATGACTGTGCTAGGCTGGAATAAGCTACCAAGGACTGGAAAAAGTCAAGTCTGAAATGAAAAAAAAGTTGAGCAGAAACGTCAGCCCCAAAACCTGCGATCAGAGAACAACGCCTGGGAAGATACTCAATTCTGTTAGAGCAGTTCATATAAAAAGTCTAAACTGGTAGCTTCATGTCACTGCTCCTTTTTAAAAAAGACTTAAGCGATTTTGGCTGATGAGGTGGTAGATTCATTTATCTTATGAAATCTGGCTTCCATTCTCATCTGTCTGTTCATGGACAAGAGAAGGAGCAAGCTGCCCAGCTGGCTTCTTTCATTCATTTGTCATTGTCAGTCTGTCTTCCCCGAAAGCTGCCTCCGTGCTGGGAAATTGTGACATAAGACCACGTCAAAGGAGCTCTTCCATTTCACTTCCCCTGAAATAGTCCCCCAAATTTTCCCTATGAAAAGGTAAGGGCGGCAACTCAATCACTCTGGCACATCACATTCGCTTAAGAGAAAAAAATGCCCAAGAACAATGGCAGGAAATGCTGATGGGTGGAAACAATCAACAGAGCGCACAGCTCCACGAATCACGGAGTTTCCTGATTGGCTTGATTTGCAGTGTGCGAGAGCACTTGGAATAACCTTGAAATTATTATCCCGCTGGGATGAAACAGCTTTTCCTTAAAGTAGAACTCGCTGGGATGAAACAGCTTTTCGTTAAAGAAGAACTTGTCACGTGCCACCTTGTGTAACGAAAAGCTTGTTGTACAAACAAGACCTCTAAAGGAAATCAGGTTTACGGAAGAAAAGCAGGATGCTAATGTTGATACGCTGGGCTGTTCTTTGGCTATCTGTGGAATGGGTGGCCATATATATAGATGCACTTGTGAGCGAAACCTGTTTTCCTTTCACTACGTATGACTACAACATTGGTAAATTTGGGCTTCGTGTTGCTACCATTATTTTAGTGGTCTGGACATTAAAACTGTGTTCCGGCAACTAACCGTTCTCAGAGTGCAAAAGCCACCCAACAAAACCATGCTGTTGATCCTACCCCAAGATCTGACACACTCCTCCTATGACCAACCAGAGCTAGCCCCACCCACTACCGATTGGCTTTTGCTCTCATTCCACAAGCAATCCTCCAGATTCCACCAGATTAGTGCAGCTTTTTCTCTACCCCTTCTCTGCTCCCCCTGAAGCTTCTTAAATTTGCAAATCAAATCCCATATTTAATGAATGAATACCTCAGCTCATATTTGTAGCCTTTGGGAATCTTGAGATGCATTAGAGCCACCAGATCTCTCATACCAGCATTTTCACAATGGGCTCTTTTTGTAGCAGGTACTCATTTGCATATTAGGTGACACACCCCTAATGTAGCCAATCGTCCAAGAGCTTACAGTAGCTCCTGTAAGAAGAGCTCTGTAAGCTCTTGGAGGATTGGCTACATTAGGGACGTGTGGCCTAATATGCAAAGGAGTTCCTGCTACAAAAAGAGCCCTAACATTGGCATGATTCCATCAATCTGGAATTTACAAAGGTGGACTTCCCAGCTTCCTCCTGTGGTTGCTGCTCAAAATTTTGTCGCTGAACCCACAGGAACAGCATAAGGGTCAAAGTGGGGATCCACAGCGGGAATGGGAGTCAGCAGAAACCTCCACCCCCTCTTCCACAAAATAGAAATGCTGTTCTATCGAAGGACCTACATGGTTGGATACATGTCAATGTCCTGGGCGGTTTAGAGCAGCAGTTTCCAACCTTATCCGTATGTTTTTTTAAAAAAAACAACAATTTTTATTTAGGATATCATCACTCAAAATCAACGTTTATAATACATTTTTATCCTACCCTCCTCCCTTCCCCCCCCCCACATGGCTTCCCACAGTGCTACAACCTCCTGCAAAATTCTTAAAATCCTTCTTCCTTCCCTTTATCATCTAAGTTCAATAGGTAACTAATCTTTTCATATATAAATTTCTCCATTTCTTATTCCATATTGTTAAACTTTAACACTCAATAATTATTAAAGCAAAATAAGTTGTCTCTTACATCCCAATTCTTCTCTAAATAGTCTTTTAAATCTTTCCAATCTGCCAAAAAGTCTTCTGCTTCCATATTGTTTTCTTGTCATCTTGTCCATTTCAACCATAAAAAGTAATTTTTTAATCCAGTCTCCAATCTCCGGGACTTTATCTTGCTTCCAACTTTGAGCATATGTCATTCTGGCGGTTGTAATCACATACCACATCAGTGTCCTTTTTGCCACATTGACCTCTTCCATTTTTAGTCCCAAAAGTAATATTTCTGGTTCTTTCTTAAATTTACATTTCACAATTTTTCCAACCTTATCCGTATGTTAACCCACAAGTCCAAATTTGTTGGGTGTGGGTGACCTGTCCAGGGCTGTCCCAAGGTTTTTTGGTGCCCTGGGCAAACTATGCTCTTGACACCCATCTACTTCAGCGTTCCATTTTCTGCAGTAGCTAATGAGATATTTTGGAGAAGGCAACAAACACTGCAGAAAGGGCACAGCTGTGAACCCCAACCAAGTGGCAGTCCAACATACGCAGCCTTTGCACATGATGATTACATTCCAGCCTCTGACCACCCTTTCCTTCTCCATGACTCCCTCTAATTCCGCCTAAGATTTTCACTTGCTCTAGTGAACATCAGGTAGGGATTACAGCCCCTACCCCAGGTAGGGGGTGGGGGATCTCCTGATTTGGGGGGCTCCTCCCAGGCACCGGCCAGCTGGCTGGCAGGAGGAAGCCCTGCCCCCAACAGTCATCCACTGTCCCACTTGAAAAGAGCAGACACCGTGCACACCTGCCCCACAAGCCACGCATTCCCTTTAAATGGTTGGGGAAAGGTGTGTGTGTGTGTGGTGCTGTGTCCCAGATGCAATGACATCACTCTGCGTGACATCATCATGTCAGGGACGGCCCCACCCCCTCCCAGACCACCACCCCAAATCCCCCCGCTGGGGAGAAGATGGGACCTGGCAACCCTACCATGTTTTAGTTGGCCAACGTGCAGTGAAGAAAAAATCCTGACTAATGTATGACATGGAATATACTGTTTCCAGGGCCTGGCCTTGGTTTCCAAGATACAAAAGAGAGCAGTAAGAGCGGAAGTGGCCATTAGGGAAGGATGGCCCACGACCCACTTTCAGAGGCTTCAGTGCCCACTTTTGTGTCCCAACCTGCAGGTTTAGAGATATGGGTTTGCTCTTTATATGTTTGCTGCCCAAAATACAAGAAGAACACCAGATTGACCAAAGTGTTATATCAAGGGTGTAGCAGCTCACACTTGGCAGTTACTGCAACACAGGGGTCATTTTGTAGAAAAAGAGCTAGGGGAACTCATTAGCATAACACATTAGCATATGCCACACCCCCTGACATCACCGGAAGTGTGTCATAAGGCCACATCCCCTGACATCACCGGAAGTGTGTCATAAGGCCACACACCCCCGATCCCCCCCCCCAAATGACCTCTGCTGCAACACACTTAGTAGGAGATCTGTTTGTGCCACCACTTCATGATGAAACAACTCAAAGTCTCATGCATGTCCAGGAACCTCTAACCACGTGCTTCAGCTTTCTAGCATGTTTACACACCACGTAAGCAAAGGATGTCTCGAAGGTGCTGGATATAGTTGCATGGCTTGAAGAAGCACCAGAAATGAAACCAAGGAAGCATAAATCTTTACATGTTCCAGGATCTGTATTATATCAACCACAGAGAAAGCGGCAAGCAAGCAAATAAATGTGCATGGAAAGCAGAGGTCATTTCGGGGGGGAACGCGGGGGATCGCAGTTCCCCCAGGTGAGGTACGGAGGGGCGGGGCACATGACGAAGCCCCCCCCCGCCCCCTGCTTCCGACCGCCCCGCTTCCGGCCCTCATTCAGCCAGGAGGAGGCAGGAGAAGAGGGAGGGTAAGTTGCTTCCTCCCTGCCTCTCCCCACCCCTGCCTGCCCCTAGCTCTTTTTCTACGAAATGACCCCTGATGGAAAGAATGAGTTTGCATGTAATTACCTTTTAATTTCATTGCCTATGCATAAAAACAAATGTCGAAATAAGGAGCAGATAAACTGCTTAACATCCAAGGTGGATCTTTCTGTGAATAAGACCTGAAACGATAGAACAGCACAATTTTAATAAAATATTATGGCTTACTCAAATAAAAATGTTTTTGGCCTGCCTCTCTTCCATAAGTTACAGACCTATTTATTTTCAAGTGGGTGTCCTGAACAAGAGCCATACAAAGTATGAGAGGGCAGATCAGCAAACAGGCAGTCCTGTGGCCATGACTATATAGCTCTATTGTCTGTATTCAGCTGTTCTCAACAATAGACACATTAGAGGAAGAATAATATTTACATCCACCCTATTTACATCCTTGAAATAGGAAATGAACCTGCTCTTGGGGAATAGGGTTGGGCCGGCCAGAATGAAAAGATGCAGCATAGAGAAAACACAAATTAAAGGCGTGTCAGAAAAAAACAACTTGTTCCAAAATGGGTAAAGAGGGACGTCAAGATAGAAGAATGGGGTTGGAATTGCTCAATAAGTCTTCCTGCGGTGACCTTCGGAAGGTTTCAGGACACATTCGAGCCGGAGGTCAGCACTTTCCTGTTGCTTTCAATGGGAAAGGTAAACACAGGTTTTGTTCATTTTAAAAAATCGTGTTTTCCCAATTTCGGAATGACTTATAATAATATTCACATGAAATATGATGGAACCTATAGAAACTAAAATCCACTAGAATTAAAACTTAACGGTTTAGCTATTTTTCTTACTATCTGATCCTTCTGTATAATCCGTATATTTTCCATTTTGAAAACTATCCAACAGCTAGTTTGAAAAATTAGGTCTTGAAAACCTCTCTATAAAGACCAAAAAAAAGCCAGGAGCTGCCAGCTTCCTTCTGGCAATCCATTCCAAAATTGTAGAGCTACCACTGAAAAGGCCCATCTTCTCACTGTCATCAATCACACTTCAGTGAAAAGGAACCGACAGGAAAAATGACTGGAGAGATCTTAAGGTGCATACAGGTCTAATACAGGAAACACGGCTGAAATAGTCTCCCTTTGAAATCAATTTGGTTTAACATGGATTAGCTTTGTCCCTTGATGTCAGTGTCATTTTCCCAGTTGCAAAACAGAAATTGTAACCACAGCCAGGAGTCATTTCCTGCAGGAGCGCACAGGAGCGGAGCTCCAGCAGTAAAGAGCCCAGGGGGTGGGCACATGCAACAAGCCCCACCCCCTGCTCCCAGCAGCCCTCAGTCAGAGCAAGAAGCAGCCAGGTAAGTTGCAGAGC
>NW_015161534.1:36009-52584 GCF_001447785.1 Gekko japonicus
CTAATGAGTTTCTGCTGTTGGGTGTGGCCTATTATGCTAATGAGTTCCTGCTGGGTGTGGCCAACTTGGGAGCCAGCCGAAACTCCGTTCCTGTGCGTTCCTGCCCCAAAATAACCCTGACATGGATTAGCTTTGTCCTTTGATGTCAGTGTCATTTTCCCAGTTGCAAAACAGAAATCGTAACCACAGCCCTGACCTGGATAACTCAGATGAGCCGGATCTTGTCAGATCTTGGAAGCTAAGCAGGGACAACCCTGGAAAGTACTTGGAGGGCAACCTCTAAGGAATGCTAGGGCCAGGACGCAGAGGCAGGCAATATCAAGCCACCTCTCTGAAGATTCCTAGCCCCACTAGGGGTCTCCAGAAGTCACCATGATTTCCAGGCTCACAAGCACATACACACACAGAGACACAAATTCTTACCAAACAAAAACCATACAAAATCATAACCACTGAAGTATCTCTCAGTGTGTAGACAAAAAAACAAAAGTGTTACAGCAACATGGATGTGAAAGAAAAAAATTAAAAGTTTATCATGTCTGTTGACGTTTTCTGGAAAGGCAACAGGAGGAATGAAGGACTGAGTCAGACCCAGGGCTATTTTGGGGCAGGAACGCACAGGAACGGAGTTCCGGCTGGCTCCCAGGTTGGCCATGCCCAGCAGGAACTCATTAGCATAATAGGCCATACCCAACAGCAGAAACTCATTAGGATTGGCTACACTAGGGGTGTGTGGCCTAACATGCAAAGGAGTTCCTGCTACAAAAAAGCCCTGGGTTTTGACAACAAAGAAGGTAAACAGAATAACAAGCAAAAGATGGGTGTGGCTAGATAACCACACTTGGTGCGGCCTAATGTGCTAATGAGCTGTGCGGCCAGGGGTGTGGCCTAATATGCTAATGAGTTTCTGCTGTTGGGTGTGGCCTATAATGCTAATAAGTTCCTGCTGGGCTTTTTCTACAAAAAGAGCCCTGGTCAGATCCAAAGACCACTTAGCTCTATGTTATATTTGCTGACAGATGTAAGGGTGATCTTTTAGGGGCTGCTTTTGTGGTGGGCAGAAGTGTGCTTCCAGATTATTAGGATGGGACGCATTTTAATAGTGTCTGCGGCACTATTCACAGGAAGGTTAACATTCAAAGGCCTGCTCTTGTGTATCTTCCAAACCAAGTTGCCCAAATGCAGTGTATTTTTAGAGCATTTTCCTGTTTATGCCTTGTAATAACTAGATGTATTGATATTTCTGAGGACTAATCCTGTATAGTCTGAAATATCAAGTATGTGTACATAACATACATATGTGTGTGCTTTGCGACCGAGGTTATCCCAAGGGGTCTGTGTAGGGGTGGGCTAGATTTGGCACAGTCCAAAGATTCATTCCTGAATATATTCAGTTGATAGAAGGGTGTTTGGGATGTGACTCGTTTCGATCTTTTTTAAGTAAAAAAATTAACGCTAGCAAGGATATTATCAAAAGAGTCTTTTTGGAATCAAAAGGATATGCCTTTGACTTGCATACCTTGTTTAGAAACCCATGTAATTTATAACATCTCCTCAGTATATAAACCTGTTAGCTGGCCAGCAGTACAGATGCTTTAAATGCATTTTTGGCCTGTGATGGAGGGTAGCGTCTGTCTGTCAGGCGTCCATCCACCCTATATGGCACGCATTTCTGTGTGCTAACTCCCAGCATTTGGTAGGCTGAAGTAAACACTTTCGAAACTGGGTTTATACATTTGAATAAACTGAATTTCATCACAAAGCCTTGAAAAGTAGGGAAGTACTTTTGATATAGAAGGAATTAAAAAGAAACTCAGAATAGTTGTGTGTTTATGGTTCCTCATAAACCATATCCTAGCAGGGATAAAAACATTATAGTTTAACCCTGATGAATATTATTGTACCTGAATTTATAAAGTGAGTTATTTTGAGGTTATGAATGATGTGTTATTTCTTGGCCAGTATGTGTGGTATTAAGCAGTAAGAGTCCTCATGTGGGTATAAGTATTAAGAAATGTGGGGCAGACAATTTCCCAGTGCTTCATTTTTTTGTGGAAAACTTTCCTTCTAAATATGGTTCCTAAAAGTATTGACAATGAATGGATGCCATTGCCAATACAACATTAGGCAAGATTGGCAGATTCAAAATCGTAATGAATGTTTTTCAGACGATTTCTCTCTAGGGATTGTGTGTATGCAATTATGCTTTATTACTTCGTAAACAGGGGGTGGGAGGATAAAACCAGAAACACATAATAATCCAGTAAAAAAAAAATAAGATTATGAATTCACCCTATTAGCTGTGTGTGTCAATTCAAAACCAAAGCCAACATTTTTAGTTATAGGTTCTCATATGGCGGTAGGGATAGTGTAGTCACTGCTCTGATATGGAACCACAAGTGATGAGGTGCCCCAGTGGCCTTTGTGGACAATCACGTCCATGGCACATCATGTGTACTTCTTCAGATGTGATAAAATTAGTCAACAGTCTTCACTGCCTTTGGGTTTTCTCTCTGAAACTTAAACAATGCAAGAGAAGTCGAGTTGCTGACTTTAGACTGGGAAACGTCTGGATATTTGGGGGCAGAGCCTGGAGAGGTCAAGTTTGGGGAAGGGAAGGCGCTCAGCAGGGGTGCAATGCCTCCAAAACTGCCATTTACTCCAGGGGGAATTGATCTTTGTAGTCTGGAGATTAGTTGTAATTTTGGGAGAACTCCAGGCCCCACCTTGAGGTTGGCAACCCCAAAGAGAAGTACACGCTAAACTGTCTTTACATTTATAGACGTATTATTCTGATAAAAATAATTTCTATATAAACCTTTGGATTCATTTGAATATAACGTTTAAACCACACCTGACTTCTTCCCCCCTCAAGAAATATTTAGGTTCGTGTATTTGTTGAGAGCCCATTTGGTGTAATGGTTAAGAGTGTAGACTCTAATCTGAGAGAACCAGGTTTGATTCCCCCACTCCTCCACATGCAGCTGGTGTGACCTTGGGTCATTCATAAGTTCTTTCAGTGCTGTTCTCTCCAGGGCATGTCTCCAGCCACTCTCTCAGCCCCACCTACCTCACAGGGTCTTGTTGTGGGGAGGGGCAGGGAAAGGAATTTGTAAGCCGCTCTGAGACCCCTTCAGGTAGTGAAGGGCGGGGTATAAATCCAATCTCTTCTTCTTTTTCTTGTTATTGATTCATGTATTTGTTATTATTTAGGTTTTTATTTAGGTTCATGTATTTGTTGTTTATGTGATCATAAAACAATATATCATAAGGCCCAGGTTTGATTCCCCCACTCCTCCACATGCAGCTGGTGTGACCTTGGGTCATTCATAAGTTCTTTCAGTGCTGTTCTCTCCAGGGCATGTCTCCAGCCACTCTCTCAGCCCCACCTACCTCACAGGGTCTTGTTGTGGGGAGGGGAAGGGATAGGAGATTGTAAGCCGCTCTGAGACTCCTTCAGGTAGTGAAGGGTGGGGTATAAATCCAATCTCTTCTTCTTTTTCTTGTTATTGGTTCATGTATTTGTTATTATTTAGGTTTTTATTTAGGGTCATGTGATCATAAAACAATATATCATAAGGCTCTTAGGATTTGTGAGTAGTTCTGTCCTATTTGTGTGGCCTCTGATAACTGTGGTAATGTATGTACCTAAGCTGATGTAACTGTCTTCTAAATGGGCAGTGAATGGCTTTATTCAGGTGCTCATTAAGCCCGGAAGATGTGAGGGGGGAAGAAGAGGGGTATCTGGGTGAAAAGGAAGTGTGGGAGAAGAAGTTGGGCATATAACTATTTTAAATTAAGTATATTTAAAATATTAAAACCTGGTATGTTTTAGATAAAGCAAGAGGCTTTCTCCTCCAAACGAACCAACACGGGCAAGTGCTAGCCCCTGGAACTCCTCACTGTAAGGAGAAGTAGGATGTGCATATCAGTGTGGATAATGGTGCTCTTGGCAGCGTCGAGCTTGTGACTTTCCCCCTGGCCCTTTTACCATTCTTCAAAGTCAGGACTTTTAAGACAGGAACACATATTCTCCAGTGAAAATTTATAGGGAGCAAAATGCCTCTCTTTCTGGCTTGTGGGAAAGGAATCCCCACCACCACCTTTCTTTCCCCCCCCCTCAAAACCTTTATTTAGATAACAAGGAAATCACAATTGATATAACACTCGAACAAAATGGTGCTACGCACATAAAACACGGTAGATAGTCTCTCACACATTTCCAAACATATATATACAATTATCAGTTACAATGAAGTTTCTAAGGTGAGTTAATAAGCTTAATAAGGGAGTTAATAACCTTATTACCAACTCGCCGTGAGTGCAAAAATGGTGGTACTGCGTGGAGCTGTGGCCACTAAGGATACCATCCTGATGATGTCATCTGTTCCCTTGTTAGTTGTTGTGGAGAGCACTTATGTTGTACTGAATGTTTTTAAAATGCAGTTTTAATGTTTTATGTATTGGGTATTAGCCCCATCTGTACGCCGCCCTGAGCCCGTTCGCGGGGAGGGCGGGTTATAAATTTAAATAAATAAATAAATAAATTAAAACGATGCATAGTGGTACAGGGGACAATAGGTTTGTGATCTGCAATGGTTTTTTATTAAGAGGAGATGCATAAATCTCTGGGATTTTACTCTACATCAGTTTAGAGGGGGAAATGGATATAATTAAAAGAAAAGAGAAGTAAGAGAGAAAGGTAGAGAAGCTAGAAGAAAAGTAGTTGGCAGCAGAACTGGTTTGGAGGATCAGGATCCTGTTCAAGAACATGTGTAATGAATGGGAGCCATTTTTCAGTGAAATTAGTTTGCCTAGGGCAGATGTCCATTTGTAGTAGGCGATCAGTGATTTTCTCCATTTGTAAATGATCCCAGATCTTCGAATACCAATCAGAAAAGATGGGTATTGTTTGTAGCTTCCAGTGTTTCGCAATTACCATCTGAGCTGCAGTTAATAGGCTGTGCATTAGTTCCCATCTGATCTTTGGTATCATTGGGTTGTCTTCATAAATCAATTGGGTTGTTTCAGGGGTCAATTTGATGGAGTGTCCAGTTATTTGAGTGATTTGTTGGCAGATCTTTTTCCAGAATTTTGACAGTAGAATGGATTTGCAACAAAATTCTCAATGTCCCTAGCAGATTGGCTGTCTTTAGTCAGCCCAGACTGTTCTTTTCATCCCCTGCTCTTCTTTGCAGGTACCTGTCACTTTCATGGCTGGTGTACATTCAGATACATCTCACTGGATTATACAGCATTTGATAACCAGCAACTAATGTGTGAACTCTCTGTATTGCAGAATTATTAGTATTGTTGTTGTTGTTATGCCGTCAAGTCACAGCTGTCTTATGGCAACCCCATGGGGTTTTCAAGGCAAGAGACATCCAGAGATGGGTTTCCATTGCCTGCCTCTGCATAGCAACCCTGGTATTTCTTGGTGGTCTCCCATCCAAGTAGTGACCAAGGTCGACCCCACTCAGCTTCCAAGATCTGTCAAGATCAAGCTAGCCTGGGCTATTCCGGTCAGGGCACAGAACTATTACAGCAAAGAAATTCATTGCGGTGTCGTGAATACCAAATGGACCTATCCAACTGGTTACGTCTTCCTTCACAAAGAAGTCCAGGATCTAGCTTGGCCAGAATCCAAAGGACCATAACATTTCATATTGTTCAATCAGTTCTACACGTGGGCTCAAAACAAGTGTATAAGCTATTCAAGCAACCTCGTAAATGCAGAAGATATAGAATGAAGGACAGGTTTCCTTGCTCGAGGACTGAGCTACTTGCACAGGTAACTCAGCCGCTCCACATCTACATGACATTTCTCCATGTAAAAATAATTTCTGGATTCCATCTCATTGCTGAACAGTGTGATCAAAACCTAAGCATAACATTTAGACAAATGGGGGAATCAGGATGCCATGGGGACGGGGGGATGGGAAGGGACACTAATCTATATACCTTAACTGCATAGCTATATTCTTGACCCCTCTTTCCTTGATCCACCTAGTCTAGTACATATCAAGACGAGAAACATTGAATGTTTGATCCTCGTGTCTGTTAAACATCTTTATTATGCTTTATGATAACTTACTGCTCACCCTCTGTATGGACTGGTAATTTCCAATTTTGTTTCTGTCTCTGCCCTTACTCTAATTGGCCCTTCCTACCTGATCAAAATGACCATGTGACCACAACCCAAGACAGGTTGGGGAAGCCCAAATGCTACACATTAGAAAACATAGCATGTAGTTAAGCCCATCAAAAGTCAGTGAGCGTAGACTGAAGTAGATTTGCATAAAGCTGCCCTGTTAGCCTCTTTCCCAATTCCTGTGCTTCTTTGGCCTGAGCTCCTGAGCCCTTTTAAGAGGGGAGATCCTGATAATGAATCTCCTGCATCATGTCTAGTTTAGCCCTAAAAATGAAAGCATTTGCAAGACACGTGCTTGCAGAAGATTTACATGATGCAGATACATTTGTTGGGGAGTTTAGGCTTGCCAGCGCCCCCACCCAAGAGGTGGGGAGTACCCCACCCCCAGCTCCCATTGCACGCTACTGCTGCGGTCAACAGGAGGAAGCAATTTTTAAAACCGCCATTGGCAATGGTGTGATGTCACTTCCCGGGAAAAACCTGAATGTGAGATCAAGTCACATACCCCACATGCACACATATCTAAAACTGACATCGTGTTTTGCTGCAGATGCTGAATGGATATTTTTAAGGGCAGTCTTGTGTTGCGCATACCTGGCATATGTCAAAGGTGGTGCAAATATTTTAAAATGATTTCTACTTTCTGCTGTGACTTGCTCTATTCATAGCCCACAAAGCCTCAATTTAGAAATGCTATTAGGGATTTTTCCCCCTCCCCTTAGAAATTAGAATCTCTCTAGGTGATATCAACACTACAGCAGATGCAATTTAATACTGTAGGCTTTTGAACAATAATGTCTTAGCTACTGTTAACTCTGCGTGGATATGAGCTTTCATGCTTGCCTGCAAAACTACAAAGGTTTGTAATGAGGTGGTGGGGGAGGTAAATACAAACAGGCTGTAATTCATTATGGTCTTGGTTCTTGTAATTGTTAGCAGTTCCCACACACACACACAAACACATACCCTGGGGTTAACTCAAATTATTTCAGTGGCACAATTACAAGTTAAGTGCACCATAACAATTCTGGGTTGTAGCACTAATAGTGTAACATTAAAAAAAGAGAAGCCCTGGGCAATCTCTATTAATTCCATCCATCAAATCTGAGAGTCAGCCATAGCCCTGTGGCTAATTCATTCTCTTTAAGACCCTGCAGTGGAACGATTTTACCACTTCCACACTCAATCCTAATTACATTGGTAAGCAGTTTAGTTAGATACAAGACGGGGACCCGCGATATTCGTGGGGGGGGGAGAAGAGCTCCGTCTTCTCCATCCCCCCCCCTCTCGATCTCCCCGAGGAGGCGGCGGCGGAGAGGCCGGTCCTTCCCCCCCCCCTTTGCCGGGCTCGGCGGCAGCGGCGGCGAGGCCGGTCCTCCCCCTGCCCACCCGGCTCCGAGGAGGAGGCGGCGAGGTCAGCTACAGAGCATTCCGTGCGCATGCGCATGGAACGCTCTTGCACTTTTGGGGGGATTTAAACATCCCCCCAAAAATTTTTTCTACTTTTAGCACATTTGTGCACACGTGGGGACTGGCCCACGTGTGCACAAACCTCCCCCTCCCTCCCAAGTGCCCCTGGAGCGCTGATTTAGCGATCCACACTCCGGGGGCAACTTGGCTATTAGATATATAGACTGCATGATGGTCTTTATCAAGACCCGTGACCTTTTGTGGCGTGAGAAAGAAAGAATGCTAGAAGTCTCCTTTTGAAATTTTCACCTTGTGGGATAGGGAAGAAATCAGAGCACTCATTAAGTGAGGAAAGATAGTCTCTCTATACACTCTGGGAGAATGTAAAATCCTCAACTGTTGTTTGGCCACTCTCTTTACCGGCTCAAAGAAGTCAGCTCTTGCAGTTTAGGACCTTTCTGTGTACAGTAAGTATACAGTTAGGTTCCAACATCCAGCCATAAAATGGGTGCATTAATGGGTTGAATGAGAATTCATAAATTGAAGTTCAGTTGAGACACTACAGAAGTGTGGTTGTTAAGTGCTTCAGCAATCAGGAAGGAGGTTTTTAACCTTGTTTTGGAGGAAGTTATGCTCTCCTTAAGGATCAGGTTCACAGCTCGCTGGTGCTAATAGATCCAGCCCTTATTCTGAATGTCTGGAGGGCTTCCTTAACACAAAGCACCTTTCTGAAGCTGAGATTCCTTGGCAGAAGCAGTTCTGCCATGGTTCTCTATGGGCTGCTAACACCCAGGCTAGATTACTGCAATGTGTTTTATGTGGGGCTGTCTTCAGGCAGTAGTTTGAACCTGTTGCTTTTTCAGCAGCCAGATTCTCTGCCACTTTTTGATCTGATCAGATTTCCCTAGTGTTAGAAGATATTTACTGACTTATAGTTTGTTGTGTAGTAGTAGCTAGTGTCGGACTGTGACTGGCTTCAGATCGCTGCCCTGCTGTGAAGCTCATTGGGTGACCTCAACCTAACCTAAGTCACAGGGTTGTTGTGAGAATAAAATGGGTGCAGAGGGGAACCATGTATGGTGCCTTGGGGAATGTGCAGGTTAATTGTTTCTGGGCTGCAATTCAAAGTACTGGTTAGGTAAGTGGCAACTGTGACGGCCTATTTATGGAATGTGTTCGCTAGAGATACTCTTATGTTGCCGCCCTGGGTGGATTTCAGCTGCCTGGTAAAGACTATTCTGTTATTTCATGTTTTCAGTGATTGACTGATCCTTCAGCCTTTCATTCTTACTGCCAGGGGTCATTTCCTGTGGGAGCGCACAGGAGCGGAGCTCTGGCAGTAAGGAGCCCAGGGGGCGGGCACATGCAACAAGCCCCACCCCCTGTTCCCAGCAGCCCTCAGTCGGGCCACAAGGAGCAAGAAGCAGCCAGGTAAGTTGCAGAGCCCCCCCCCCCACGCCTGCCTTCAGGTCAAAGCTCTCCCTCCTCCGTGCGGGCAGATCTGCACGTCCCCCCCCCCAGTAGCTAGCAATCCAAAACAGTCCAGTGGAGCCTGAGCAGTGGGTGTGGCCTTCTGGCACACTTCCGGTGATGTCAGGGGGTGTGGCATATGCAAATAAGTTGTTCTAATAAGCTATGCTAATGAGCTCCTGCACCTCTTCTTCTACGAAATGACCCCTGGTTACTGCAGTAGTAGTATATTTCTATCTACATGCAGAAATGTAACATTTGAACCAGCACTTACTCCTATAGATTCCAGAGTGGGAGGAACCCGGAGATCTCCTGCTATTACTGCTTATCTCCAGACGACCAAGACCAGTTCCCCTGGAGAAAATGGCTGCTTTGTAGGGCAGACTGTGTATCTCCTGCTGAGGTCCTTCCCAAACTCTGCCCTTCCTAGGCTTCACCTCCAAAATCTGCAAATATTTCCCCACCCAGAGCTGGCAGCACTGAGTTTCCATTTAGCTGCCATGGCAAACAGCCATTGGCAACAGCTTGCATCTCCCTTTACAACTAATTGCATTTCCTCAGGAAGGCCTTATAGACTAAGACTGTCACTTGGCAATCTGGACATCAGCCACAGGTCTTCAATAATGCAATCCTAAACAAAGTTACACCCTTCTAAGACCATTGATTTCAGTCGATTTAGAAGGATGTAGCTCTGTTTAGAATTGCACTTCTAACCAGGGCTATTTTGGGGCGGGAACGCACAGGAACGGACTTCTGGCGGGCTCCTGAGTTGGCCACGCCCAGCAGGAACCCATTAGCATAATAGGCCACACCCAACAGCAGAAACTCATTAGGATTGGCTACAGTAGGCGTGTGTGGCCTAACATGCAAAGGAGTCCCTGCTACAAAAAAAGGCCCTGGGTTTTGACAACAAACAAGGTAAATAGAATAAGAAGCAAAAGGTGGGTGTGGCTGGATGACCACACTTCTGGCAACAGGGGGCTGCGGCCTAATATGCTAATGAGCTGTGGTGTCAGGGTGTGGCCTGTTATGCTAATGAGCTCCTGCTGGGCTTTTTCTACAAAAAAAGCCCTGCTTCTAACCCCCCTTTGAAGTGGGTGACAATGATTAGTGGCTTCTCCCACCCCTTTCATTTCTAGTCCTGTCATCTGCTTCCTTCTTTCCACCTCCTGAGGTGAAAGGGACTCATAGCAGTTGAAGGAGCAGGATTCATCCAGGATGGAAACACATTACATCTACTTTGTCTCCCACTTTAACATGAGATTTAGAGATCTGTTTCCAAAGTCCAAATCTTGAGGTGGAAATCTGTCTGTAGACCACTTCTAATAGTATAGCCCCAAGTGGTAAGGCAGAGTTCCCAGTCCCCAGGTCCAAGCGGGGGTTCCCCTGGTTTTTGAGGCTTCTGCCCACCACAAGCCAGCAGGCTGGTGGGAGAAACTCCGCCCCCCCAAGCAGCCACATCCCCGCGTGACATCCCCAACACAATGACACCACCTGGAACGCAATGTTCCCTCTAAGCTGCGGATTCTTGTGAGCAAAAATTCAACTTTGTGAGCAACTGGCATTACAGTTGTGAGCAAGTGACTTGGCTACTGTATAAATCAGTTTGCTTTGGAGCCATCCTTCCTGAACGAAGACAAAGATGTGTGAGCTGGAGGCTAAAAATCTGTGAGCTAGCTCACACGAACTCGGCTTCGAGGGAACACTGCCTGGAAGTTACATCATCACATTGGCAATGTTGCAGGGATGCTCTGGTTTGAGGGCAAAACTCTTTGGTAAATTTGCCCTCAGACCATAGAATTTTGCCTTCAAACCAAAGCTTTTCCACATGACATCACTGATGTGATAATGTCAGGTAACATCATCGTGTTGGGGATGTCATGTGATATCCCCACCCTCTCCAGGAATTCCCCCCCCATGATGGTAACCCTATGGTAAGGAGACCACCCAGCAACATGGTGATTTTTGTGAGACCAGAATCATTCACAAAGGAACATGAGTGCAGCCATGATGGGTCAGAACAATTGCCTCTCTCATCCAGTATCCTGTTTCTGCCAGAGCCCAATCAAATGCCACAGGGAAGCCCTAAGCAGGCCCTGCAGACAACAGCCTTCACCAGGTGACTGCTCCCCAGCATCTGACAGTGCCTCTGAACTGGGAGGCCCCATTCGGTTATAGCCAACAATAGACCTATCATTAGTTGCTGTAGATTTTCCAGGTTGTGTGGCCGTGGTCTTGGCATTGTAGAACCTGACATTTCGATCTTTTGTATGTGGATTGGCTGTTGAAATTCTAATCTTATCTGTACTGGTATTGTCAGATGTAGAGCCTTTTGTGTTTTTCAGGACAGGAAACCATGCCCTATTTATTTTTAAACTCTCTTCTTTGCTGTTGCAATTGTGTTTATGTTTATGAAATTCAATGGCTTCCCTGTGTAATCTGACATGGTACTTGGAAGTGTTGTTCAAATGTTCAGTGTCTTGGAACAAAATACTGTGTCCTGTTTGAGTTAGGCTATGTTCAGCCACTGCTGATTTTTCAGGTTGGCCAAGTCTGCAGTGTCTTTCATGTTCTTTTATTCTTGTCTGAATGCTACGCTGTGTGGTCCCGATGTAAACTTGTCCACAACTGTATGGTATGCGGTACACTCCTGCAGAAGTGAGGGGGTCTTTTCTGTCTTTTGCCGATCATAGCACCTGTTGTATTTTTCTGGTGGGTCTGAATACTGTTTGTAGGTTGTGTTTTTTCATAAGTTTTCCCATCTGATCAGTGACTCCTTTGATATATGACAAAAACACTTTTCCTCTGGGAGACTGTTTTTCCTCAGTTGTTTTTTTTACCTTTGGTTTAATCGCTCTTCTGATTTCATTCTTGGAGTAGCCATTTGCTTGAAGTGCGTGATTTAGATGATTTAGCTCATCATTGAGAAAGTGCAGTTCACATAACCATCTTGCACGGTCTACTAATGTTTTGATTATGCCTCTTTTTTGCCGAGAGTGGTGATTGGAGTTTTTGTGTAAATAACGGTCCATGTGAATTGGTTTTCTGTAGACCTTGTTACCTAATTGAAGGTTAGTTTTGCGGAGGACCATGATATTTAGAAATGGGAGTTTACCCTCGACTTCTTTTTCCATGGTGAATTGTATGTTGGGGTGGATGTCGTTGAGGTCATCTAAAAACTCCATCAATTCTACTTCTCCATGGCTCCAAATGATAAAGGTATCATCTACATACTGGAACCAGACTGTCGGTTTGTGGGGTGCAGATTCTAAAGCTGTTTTTTCAAAATGTTCCATGTAGAAGTTTGCTATAACTGGGCTGAGAGGGCTTTTTTTCTTCTCACCTTGACACAGAGAGTACTCCATCTTTCTGTGTTATGCCTCTGAGGATGCCAGTCACAGCTACTGGCGAAACGTCAGGTTCGACAATGCCAAGACCACGGCCACACAACCCGGAAAATCTATAGCAACTAATGAACTCCGGCTGTGAAAGCCTTCGATAACATAATAGACCTATCCTCCATAAATCTGTCCAACCATCTTTTAAGTCCATGTCTTGTAGTAAGGAATTCCACAAGTCAACTACCGGTCATGTGACAGGACTTCCTTTTCTACCTTGCCAACTTCCAGTTACCGTCATAGGGTGACTGCAAGTTCTAGTATTATGAGAGAAGGTGAAAAAATTCTCTCTGTCTCCTTCATTACACCATACTTCAACTTGCAGACTTTTATCATGTAACAGCAGGGCTATTGTTGGGCAGGAACGCACATCCCAGATGCTTTAGCCTGGCTTCATAAAACAGATGCTTAAATACTGTGATCCCTTGGGTTACCTTTTCAGCCCTTTTTTCTAGCTCTTCAGGCTTTTGGGGTCTCAGAGATCAGAACGGTACGTGTGTGTGTGTTAAGTGCCATCTAGTCACTTCTGTCTTATGGCGACCCCATGAATCAGTGTCCTCTAAAACATCTCATCATTTTTTAATGTTATTTATTGTTTTTTGAAACAAAACATAACCAACATAAACAAGGATTTCTTAACATAGTTTAGATGTCTACTACAGTGACTTCCCTCCGGTTTTCGAGCCTAACAATTAAACTAAACGGTTTTTTTCTAACCGTCTGTAAAGTTTGAGCCACATATTATCAAAGACATCATCATCCTTCCCTTGAAGCTTCATTGTCAAATTATCCAATTCGGCTATTTCTGTAGATTTAACTATGAATTCTTCTCTAGACGGTATCTCTTCCTGTTTCCAGTATTTTGCGAACAGGATCCTAGCTGCCGTAAGCAGGTGCGTGATCAAATGTACATCTGCCATCTTTACATTGTCAGGCATAATATTTAACAGAAATATCCAGGGCTATTTTTGGGCAGGAACACACAGGAACGGAGTTCCGGCTGGCTCCCAAGTTGGCCACGCCCAGCAGGAACTCATTAGCATAATAGGCCACACCCAACAGCAGAAACTGATTAGGATTGGCTACATTAGGGGTGTGTGGCCTAACATGCAAAGGAGTTCCTGCTACAAAAAAAGCCCTGGGTTTTGACCACAAACAAGGTAAACAGAATAAGAAGCAAAAGGTGGGTGTGGCTGAATGAGCACACTTCTGGTAACATGGGGGGTGCGGCCTAATATGCTAATGGACTGTGCTGTCAAGGGTGTGTGCTACCCAGGACTTGTGTAAGGGCACGACTATACTGGCGATCCCTGACCTGGATAGCCCAGGCTAGCCCAATCTCATTAGATCTCGGAAGCTAAGCAGGGTTGGCCCTGGCTAGTACTTGGAAGGGAGACCTCCAATGAATACCAGGGTTGTGATGCAGAGGTAGGCAATGGCAAACCACCCCTGAAACATCTCCTGCCTTAAAAAAACAAGTCTAGCTTACCATCTAGTGGAACATAATGCTAAAAGAGCTAGAACTTTTGGCTGCCAGACAACCTTAGGATCTCCTGGCCATACTACACACACTGTCATACGATTATTGTTGTTGTTGTTACTATACTGGCAGTTTTATTCTCCCTTTTTTGCCTGATGATTTAAAAAAAATTGCTGCCATTTACCAAGTCGATGTTTCCAACAAGTTAGCCACAACTTTTTTTCTTGGTCTGTTCAGTTCAAACTCCTCAGTGTATTTATGAAATTAGGATTCTTCCCCCAGATGAGCACAGTTCTGCACTTCATAAACATTTGGACAAAGCCAACCAAGAAGATCCCCACGTAAACACAAACACTGGACCTGCTTGTGTGCTTTCTGCTATGAAAGAAAGAAATAATCAGACTGCATGGCACGATCGCTGCCTTTAACCCAGTCCCTCTGGATTCCCCCCTTAAGTTCCTCAGGTGCTCTGTGAATTTGTCTGAAGTGAACCTAGTTTTCAGTTGTTTGACTGAATGTTAACTACGCTTGAAGATCCGGTTTGTAATGCATTTAAGGGCCAAGAATCAGGAAATCTCTTCCTTGTCAGGTGTCCAGTGACAATCACAGACAGACCATGAGGAAGGAAGGATCTGTACTGTTCAATGTTTTTAAAGGCTTTAATCCAGATGGAAAGAGAAGGTATGTCTGTTGTAGACAGGCCCGTTATTACTGAGGTTGTTTACGGTGGATTTCATTGTCAGCTTGTGGTTGTTTTACAACCTAATCTTTTGTGTCCAGTGTGAAAGTCAAGTTTCTAGACTTTCATTCATTATACATAAGAAAAGGAAATTGCCAGCAGTTTCCAGAAGTCAGCAAAAGGAACAGAAAAGCAATTAAAAATACAGGACATACCAAACTTTAATGCTTTTACTGCCAGGTTCTTCCAAATGTAAAGTATGAAAACTTCTAATCCAAAACTTCTAAACTTAGAGTAGTGTCTCTAAGAATGCTGTATTGCTACAAAAACCTATAATAACAACAAGTGGGGAATGTCTAATGATACCATATACTGTCTTTGCTTGCAGATAAATCTGCATATTTTTTTCAAAATCCAGCAACTAAACAAAAAAATTTAAAAGACGGAAAGTAAACATAGAAGCAAAATATAACAACAGTGGAGGCAGAACTACACACACATTCCTCTAAGGTTTACATATATCTAAAAATAAGTCCATATGCAATTGTCGTCTATATGCTATGAACTCAAGTGTTGATAACGGTATATACGAATTTATTCCTTTAATGTCTTGTAGAAAACGTGTCAGCTCAATAGGTATCATCTATCTGTTTTCTGTACTCTTAGTTTTAGTGTTAAGTATTTTAAGGCTGTTGTACGCATATTATCATTTCAGGCTGTGAAATGTTTTATGCTCTTTTTAGGGTCTGGCTGGATTTGTAATGCTTTGTTAATTTTCATAGCTTTATGCTGTTTTATTATTTTATCATATTTTATTCTGTGTGCCACCTTGAGCATGTTTCTGGAGAGGCAGTGTATACATGCTATAAATTAAAAAATAACAATTCCACCTGAGGCTGTAGTAAACAGAAGTTTCATTAGTGAGTTGTAGTGAAACCTGATGAATGATTCTTGGGTGTAAAGGTGAGTATGGACCATTTACATAATGTGATGATGTTGTGCCTTTGGTCTGAATCTGCCCAACTTCCAACCCACCAAGCCCAAAGCACTGCCCACTGGAAGCACAGTAGATCATCTAGTTCAATGCCCTTCTTACAAATAGGGCTGACAACTCGAGGTTGGGAAATTTCTTAAGATTTTGGGAGTGAAGCTTGCAGAAGGCAAGGCTTGGAGGGGGGAGAGAAACCTCAGCAGGTTGTAATGCCATAGAGTCCACCTTCCAAAGCAGCCATTTTTTCTCCAAGGGAACTGATCTCTGTCATCTGGAGTTCTGCTGTAATTCCGGGAGATCCCCAGGTCCCACCTGGAGGCTGGCATCCCTAGCAACCCTAATTATTTGCCAGTTTATTTAACGGTTACAAACTGTGGATTCATTGATGGATTACAAATTGTGCAGGCCTGTTTCCTAGATGTGACTTGCAGGTCACCCTAGCATTAGAATTAGGCATGACAAGTGGAGATCCGTGAGAAACTTGCAGACGGTCAATCCCTTCCTCCTCTTTGCTTTCTTCCCTCTTCCTCTAGCAATCTTCCACCTCTTTTCTACCATTTCCCTTATCTGTCTACCTACCCCCATCCCTTCTCTGTCAATCTATCTTCCTTCTGTGATAACCTACCTCCCATTTCCCCCCTTTCTCCCATTCCCTTTATCTGTCAACCTGCCCCCTATTTCATTTCTTTCTCCCATTCCCCTTGTCAATGTACCCCTCATCTCTCCACCCCACATTTTCTCCATCAATCTACCCAACCCTTGCTGCTCCCCCCACCTACCACCCACCCCTGATCCACCCAGTGGGCCTGCCAAGGCTTCCTTATTCTTTGAGCAGGCTTGCCAAGGCTTCCTCCCCCCGCCCCCATTCTTGGCGGCTCGCTTGGAGCTGCTCCAAGTGTGCTTGCTGAGATTTCTTTCTCCTCCACTCTTGGCTGCTCACCTAAAGCTGCTCTCAGTGGCTTGCAGAGGCTTCCACTACCCCTTGCCACCAGGTCT
>NW_015161534.1:52595-101690 GCF_001447785.1 Gekko japonicus
TGCACTACAAGTAAATGCATTGCCTGTGCATGCACAGATCTTTTTTTTTTCAGGGGCAATTTAATCCCCCAATATATATTTTTTTAAAAAAACGTTTTGTATTTTCCTGCAAACCTAGGAGGTCACCCAACTTTGCAGAAAAGCCTGTTTAAGATGAGTTTGTCCCCTATCTGCAGATTTAGATATCCACACATAGGGGGCACAGTTGGGAATTAGATACATGATCGATTTAGACAGGCAGAAGAATAAGAGGAAAGGATATCAAGATGCTAGGAGGGATGGTGCTGCTTCAGACTGCAAGTGATAGATTCCAGTTCTGGATTCACTAAACAATAGCAGGAAGAGTCCCCCACCCAGCTTGCTGTTCTGGGTTTCTGTTTGCAGAGAGCTTGTAACATAAGGGAGTATTCCAAAATGTGAACCTCCATGATCCTCTACTTACACTCTGGAGTGGTACAGTCCATTTTAGCACCTCATTCTCTCACATGTGTAAATCAGGCCTTATAGTGCGTGAATAAGGCCATTACCATATTTACTCAAAAGGAAGATGGCCCTGAATGTAAGATGCCCCCCTCAAAAATTTTAAACATGCAAAAATATTATTATTGGACCTAACTGTAACCTGCATGCAAATGTAAGACAGCTCCCCCTCTCTTTTTTTACTGGCATACCTGTGGGGGGGGGACTAGTTGTGTGTTTGAGTAAATATTGTATTGCTTCTACTACACTTCTGTCAGGGTGTATCCCAAATCATCTATTATCATGCAAGTGCAGTGTGGTTCTCAGTTAGGGTTGCCAAATCGACTTACCTTGCCGGCGGGGGACTCTGGGGTGGCTCCCGGAGTGTGTGTGCGCGCACGCTGGGGGCGGGGCCACAGCCATTTGAGGGGAAAACATAGAGTTTTCCCCTCAAATGGCTGTGGCCCCGCCCCCAGCTTGCCCGGTGTCATGACGTCACTTGCCTGTGACGTGCACGCGGGGGTGGGGTTTTCCCCAGGGCCCAATTCCGCGGGGGCGGAAATCGGGCCTCCAAAGCGGGGGGAAATCCGCCCCCTGGGGGGAATTGGCAGCCCTATTCTCAGTGGGGTCAGCAGCCCAGCAGTTATCAAGTGTTGATCAACCAAATGTGAAGAATCTGGCAGGTGTACGTGCCCGTGTGAACTAATTCCATGTATGGAGTGAAACTGCCATGACTGTTGGAGATGTCTAACTGTTTTAAAGCTGGCCTCGATAAGGATTGGTCTATGTGGGAAGATGGAGTAATTCTTTTTTTAAAAAAAAAGCTGTTTAAAACCTCTAAGCCAACAAATACCTTCTGATATGTTTCCCCCAGACGAGTATGGTCATTCTAAATATATTTTTTCAGGTTGGAAGAAGAAATTGGGAAGCTAGAAAGTGAGGAATCACAAATATCTGCCAAAGAGCGAATCATCTTAGAGAAAATAAAGGAGACAGAGAAATCCTTTGAGGACTTGCAAAAGGTACAAAACTTATACTTTTTTAAAAAAACGGATGAAAAATCAAAGTAGGAGATTTTTAGGCTCTGTGTATTACATGACCTCAAGAGGTTTGAGATTAAAGACAATAATTATTCAGCAGTCAAAGAGAATTAGGCCATATTATTTTAAAATATTAACAGTCTTAAATACTATTAAATGTTATTAAAGTTCATGTTAAATATTTAAAAAAGGTTTAGCTTGCTTGAAATTAAAGTTGTGATAATGACGATTTTACAAACCCAGACCCTCTGAAAGATTAATCCTCCTCTTATTATTTATGTATAACCACTATGCAGTGCAGATGGTGATTTATGTACAGTCTCATAGGTGGAGAACCTCCTATTGGAACCACATATTTATACAGTACTGCTTTGCCGGTTTATAGGTTTAAAATTATTGAGAAGCAGCTCCATAATTTAGTAAGTGGCCCTATTTAATCTTTAGCTCTATTGGTAGACTGAAAATTTGTAGAAAAAAGAAAGTCAATCGGGGCTGCGGTCACTCACACTAAATAACCCACTTTCAGTGCACTTGCCAACTGGATTTTACTGTGTGAACTGGCAGAATCCAGTTGGAAAGTGCATTGAAAATTGATTATTTAGTGTGTGTGACCGCAGCCTGGAAGAGTTTGATGGAAAGTCATCCTTCTTTTATTTTGTAGAATGGTATGATCTAGCAATGAAAGATCTCACAGATCTATCACATTTTTCACAGTCTTCCTCCAAAGGGCAGTAGAGCGGCCATCCTCCAGGCGCATAGAGTTCTCCCAGAATCACAAGTGATTTCCAGATGACTAAGATCAGTTCCCCTAGAGGAAATGGCTACTTTGGAGGGTGGACTCTGTGGCATTATATCCCACTGAGGTCTCCCCTCTCCCCAAACCCTGCCCTCCCTAGGATCTACCCCCAAATCTCCAGGAATTTCCCAAGCTGAGGTTGGCAACCCTGCATGGCATGGCAGTATTAATGGTTCCCCATTACTCCATTTTATTCTCACAACAGTCTGTGAAATAGGTTAGGCTGAATGCATTTGGCTGGCTCATGGTGAGAAATGTTCATGGCTCAGTGGGGGATTTGAAGCTACAGATCTCCCCAACTCTATTTGGGCCAGTACAGCCCACTGGCTCATAATCATGTCTGCAACCAATATGGTTGACTTCTCCAGGTTATTGCTTCTCTATTTATTTAACAGTGATAACGCAAATAACTATCTAGCAAAACAGCAGTTAGCAAGATTTTTTAAAAGCAGCTTTAATTGACAACTATAAAACCAAGAAATAACACTAATTATTTATTTATTTTATTTCTGTGAAAATAAGAACCTTCTTCAGCTGGTGAGCAGAATTCGAAAGGGAAGATGCTGTCTGTCTTTTATTGTGCCATCCTTCAACCGACTTAGAAGGGTACAGCTCTGTTTAGGATGCCACTCACCTAGGGGTCATTTCATAGAAAAAGAGCTCGGGGAACTGACTAGCATAAGTCATTAGCATATGCCACACCCCCTGACATCAGGGGCCCGGCGGCGGAACTGCAACGCTGGCGGGAGTGCGAGGAAGCCCCGCCAAGGCCCTCCTTGGCCCCAGGCAGGCAGGGGTGGGGAGAGGCGGGGAGGAAGCAACTTACCCTCCCTCTTCTCCTGCCTCCTCCTGGCTGAATGAGGGCTGGAAGCGGGGCAGCCGGAAGCAGGGGGCGGGGCTTCATCATGTGCCCTGCCCCCTGCACCTCACCCAGGGGAACTGCGATCCCCCGCGTTCCCCCCCCCGAAATGACCTCTGCACTCACCCCGTCTGTTAAACAGAGGAGAGCCTCTGGCAGAGATATCAACAGTTAGGCAGGTTCATTAGAAGGAGAAACTTTTGAAGTGATTAATGGGTGTTTTCTTTGTTTTTTAAGTTTGTATTTGCTCTTGTGTCAGAAGGCCCTATTCAAGAGAGAGGGAAACTGAGAACCTATCAATACTTTACACTTAAAGGGGCTGATCAGTTCTTCTTTCTTTCTAGCGAATCTCAATTATCATGATACTGAGAGGGTAGCCTGGAATTTCTAAGAAAGAATACCGATACCCTCAATGGGATACAATTTCCAGGCTTTTTGGAGAGATCCAGAACAATTGGAGTAGCATCAAAAACCACTAGAAGTTTATAATTTTCATCTGTCCAGAATGTGTGTTTTCACAACATAGGCGTCCCGTTCCCCCTGTGGTGGACACCCTGCCCTTGACTCCTGTTGCCCACCCTCATGCTGAATTTTTTAAATTAAAAAAACCCTTCAGTGTCATGTGTGACACCATGTCACTTACAGTGAAAAACAAAAGTGACTAGAAAAGCTCTAGGAATCACCAGAGACTCTGTGGTTTTTGTGGTGTATTCAAGTTAATGAAAAACTGTGTTTGTACTCAATCATTGAAACACCATGTAAAGCTTCATCCTGGGCAAGGATCCTAATCTTGCAATCCCTATTGGTAGCCCAGGAAGAGCCGACCAATCACCTACCATCCAGTTCCCTGAGCGGGAACGTCTGTGATTGGACCTTATCTTGACAATCCTATTGGTTGTAATGTACAGTAGGGCATGGCTACATTAGCTGGGGGAGTTTAAAAGAAGCACAGCTACAATGCAAAAGCTGTTCTGGTTGTTCCGTTCTAGTTGTGTTACGCGTTCCCTGAGCGGGAACGTCTGTGATTGGACCTTATCTTGACAATCCTATTGGTTGTAATGTACAGTAGGGCATGGCTACATTAGCTGGGGGAGTTTAAAAGAAGCACAGCTACAATGCAAAAGCTGTTCTGGTTGTTCCGTTCTACTTGTGTTACGCGTTGCTCAATAAAGCTGAATCACTTGCTGAAATCTGACTCTGACTCTTTGTTAAGTAGTCGACTTAACAGTTTTACCATAGAGTTTCTGGTGATTCTTAGAGCTACCTATGTCACCTACTTTTTTTTTTAACCAGAAGTGACACTGCATGCAGCCAGCATCACAGCTCTCCTGTATCCCCACCCTGCCAGTTGCCTAGCAACCATATCACACCATAAAAATTTAACCTACACAATTAATTTCAGCTAAAAGTGGTGATGACCCTTAGTTAATGAACTGATGCTAGTGTAATGGTTCAGTATGTGAGTTATATGTCAGGAGGTCACCAGTTCAGATCTTTCCTTAGCCATAAGTTGATCAGTGGCCTTGGGCCAGTCATCATCTTTCAGCCTTCATGTGTCCCTTCACTTCCTGTCTGTTGTACCAATATGATCAATGCCATGGAAATTCTCTGAGTAACCTTGGACCAGTCTGTCTCTCTCAGCCTGCCCTATACTATAGGGCTGTTTTTGTGAGAATAAAATGGAGGAGGGGGAAATGATTTTGTCAGCCATTTTGGGTCCCCACTGGGGAGGAAAACAGAATAAACATTTAAAGAAATAATATGAGGGGCACTTTGAACAATCAAAACACTAAATATAAATGCTAAGAGTTATTATCCTGGATGTGTCTCACTATTGTCTATGACAGCAACATAAAAATTCTGTGCCGCAAATCAAAATAAGGCCGAGTACTCAATGCTGGGAACAGAAGGAAACTGTCATCTTGACAATCCAATTTGTCAGCTTCCCAGGGGTGTTTGGTTGGCATATTGGAAACAAGAATGCTGGAACTGAAGAAGAACGGTCTCTGTTTTATTGTAAGGTTCAAAGGGACATAGAACTGTACAACAGAAATCCCGGCCATGAGAGGAAGTGGTACAACCCTGTTTTATTTAGCCACACACAAAAAAATACATTAATGGCTCCATGCCCACTAGAATATCATTGTCAACACACGATGATCTCAATGGGTGGGCCTCTGCCACACAGACACCCTCCAGTGTGTGGATAGCCAGTCTTCCATTCATTAGATGGAAGCTGGCCCACTTTCAGACCAGATCCAGAAAGACATGTTGCTTGTTTTGCATTTGTAATTCAGCAGAAGCCCTAACTTGCGACGATCCTTGTTTTTATGCTGTCATTTTGTCCCTGGTTTTGTCCCACCATCTCTGTCTCTTGTCACTCCTGTGTCCCCAACAGAGGCATTTCAATTATCTTCCAGTTCTTTCTTGTCTGAGAGGGAAGATACTGCAGTCTCAGAATCTGGGGGGGGGGGGGGGGGGTTGTTTTATCCTAATGTGATGTCATTTACCCGGTGATGTTATTGACATCCATGCTGGGAAAAGCTTTAGCTGCCTGGTTCCAAACATTAAACCTCTATTAAAGAGGCAGGATAGTTTTCTCCAAGCCTACTGGCAGCTGTAATATCCATCTTCTGTTGATTACCAGGCACCCAATCCATGAAGATAACAGCAAATAAATAACAGAGGCACCATTCATCACTTGTGGTTCCCTGGATTCTTCCAATTGCTAGAGGAGCCAAGAGGGGGAAGGTCATTCCACCAATGCCTGTTATAATAATGTTAACTCATAGGGTTACCTGGTCCCTCCTGGCAACCAGTAGGGAATGGGGGGGAGGGAGACCCAGCCAACATTGCAGTGATGTGTCTTATGTCACTTCCAACATGACCTGGAAGTGACATCATCACATTGGCAATGTCAGGGCAACGCTCTGTTATTTGGGCAAACACTCTGTGGTAAATTTGTCTTCTCCCATAGAGTTTTTGCCCAAACACCAAAGTGTCACCCTGACATCGCCAACATGATGACGTTGCTTCCGAGTCACATTGGAAGTAATGTTGACATGTCACTGCAACATTGACTGGGCCTCCTCTTTTTCCAGGTAAGCCCCCCCCACCAACCAGCTGATCAGTGGCAGGGTAGTGGGGTCTGCTGGTGGGGTCCCCTGCCTCCACCTGATTGGTCTGGCAACCCTATTAACTCATAGTAGTTGCGTTCTTCTACATCTAACTTGTCTAAATCTGATTCTGTAGCCCTAGTCCTATTGCATTGTTTCTTAGATGTCCCAGATGTCTGATTGCATTTTTTTTACCAAAATAATTTGAGATCTGCCTTGAGTCTCAGTGAGAAAGGTGGGCTGTGAATAAAGAAAATATGTGCCATTCGTACGATGTGAAGAAAACAACTGTTTCCATATTTTTGTCTTTTCAGAGCTTCTCACATCAGGATGGTGGTAAGTATTTCCTTTTTTCGTACTACCAGTGTGTACCTACCATTCTGTGCACAGAATGCAGAGTTGGATTCCCAGGGTTGCAGGACCCACACATGTGAAGAAAACAACTGTTTCCATATTTTTGTCTTTTCAGAGCTTCTCACATCAGGATGGTGGTAAGTCTTTCCTTTTTTCCTACTACCAGTGTGTACCTACCATTCTGTGCACAGAAACTGGAGTGAGGACTGGCCTGAGGCCGAGCTGCTCCTACTTCCTCTTGTGCAAGTGCAGCAGAGCTGAGGGAGGGAGTCAGTGGTCCTCCCCTTGTCCCTTCACACTCCTGCTCTCCAACTGCATGGCTGTTTCTTCGCACAGGTACTGCAACCCCAGGAATTATGTTTCCAGGGTGTCAGAAGGGGCTGCAGGAACAGAGAGGAATGTGGGAAAAGTCTATACACCTTATGTACACCCAGGGCTTTTTTTGTAGAAAAAGCCCAGCAGGAACTCATTAGCATATTAGGCCACACCCATGATAGCACAGCTTATTAGCATATTAGGCCACACACCCCTTGTTACCAGAAGTGTGGTCATCCAGTCACACCCACCTTTTGCTTCTTCTGTTTACCTTGTTTATGGTGTGGCCCCTTATGCTAATGAGTTCCTGCTGGGTGTGGCCAACTTGGGAGCCAGCCGGAACTCCGTTCCTGTGCGTTCCTGCCCAAAAATAGCCCTGTCAAGATATATTTTTGAATCCACGTGTAAGGTATTTAAAGCCAGGCGGGAGCCAGACATTTCACTGGAAGGAAATGTGGAAGTAAATCTTACTAATGTTAATAACGTTAATCTTAAAAGCACTCCATCATTCCTTTCAGTGGGTCTCTGGTCGGATCGTTAAGAATCATGATTACTTTCAGAGTTTGTGGAAACAATAATGAGAGGAAGCAAGGGGAAAGTGCCGTGCAACAGAAAGGCCCTCGATTATTAGTTGTTTCCTGTTGTGAGTGCTTCTGGTTCTTTCTGCCCCTTCCCTTAGGAGGGAGGAGCAAACAATCTGAACTATGGTGTCAACTGCCAGCCAACAGCCACCACCAATATGTTCCCAATATGTTAAACTTTTGTGTTGGTTTTTAGTTGTTGCCAAAGAGTGGGTTAGAAATATGAATAATAATAGTAGCACTGTTTTGGGGGGGGGAAACACAGAAGATCTGGTACCTGTTCTGATCCTCCACAGGCAGCCAGCTGGGTGACCTTGGGTCAGTCACAAAGTTCTTTTAGAGCTGTTCTCTCAAGAGCAGTTCTCTCAGAGCTCTCTCAGCCCCACCTACCTCACAGGGTGTCTGTTGTGGGGAGAAGAAGGGTAGGAAATTGTAAGCCACTCTGAGACTCCGAGTGAAGGACAGGGTAGAAATCCAACTTTTCTTCTTCTTCCTTACAGTTGATCTGATCTAGCAGTGATTAATACAGTGATCCTTACTCATAAATATGCAAGGTGAAATGACTGGCATTCTCACCAGAGCCCTTACAAACCCATCCCTCTGAAAATGCTGTATTAGGAAGTAACCCTACATGTGTTATGCTTTAGTTGTTTGTCCCAAGCAGACGCCACAGGGTCTACTTATTGAATTTGTGTCACTCATATGAAACCTCTCGTATTAACATCGTTTTATGTTTCCAGAGAGATTTGAGAAATCAGTGAAAGCTGTCAGATGAGGTCTTAGATTCAGTGGAGCGTTTCTGTGGATGGAATGATTTCAAGCCTTCCCCGTCCGTTGCAGCCTAAAATGCATTTTGGGCTGCAGTGAGAAGGGGAAGACAAGAAAGTCGCATCCCCACACGGAAGTCCTTCAGTCTGCAGAAATGCTCTGGTGAATTCAACCCAGTGCTCTGTGGTGTGCAACAAAGTGATGTCCAAATAATTTTGTTGAGCTTTCATGGTGGAACAAGGGAACAACACTCCTAAGGCATCATAGATCTTTGAATTTGCACAGTGAATCAGGAAATAATGATAACGAGGATTCCCCAGGTCTGGTTCCATTTCAGATTCCTAACCTTTCCTCCACAGAATTAATTTGGTCTCTTCATGAGTTTGTGCTCTTTGATGGATGGAGCAATAGGGTGGGCTTGTTTATAGCCCAAGTCAGAAAGACTTGCAGAAACAGAGCTGAGAGAGGTGCGTTACTCAAGCAAAGACTTCAAACAGCTTGCTTCATTTGTTTGTTTTCATAATTACCCCATTATTGGTGAAGATTTGTTCCCTGACTGCCCTCCTTAGAATAAGATTAAAGTCGTCATATGCCAATATTCCCTTGAAAATCAATTTAATCTGCTCATGCTATCACCCCAGTCATAAACATTTTCACCAGATGGTTTGTCCACTCTGCCCGTGTAACATCACTATGACATTATCATCATAACTTCCAGGTTTTTATTAGTGCTGCAATCTCTAATTGGTTTAGTCAACAGATTAATCAGATGAAGCTGTCCTCTGAGCTTGTTGCAGGAAACTCCATCCATTTAAATGTCTACATAAAGCAATGTAGCACATTTTATCCCATCCTTCTTTCAACTTGCGTGGGGCCCATGCACAATTCTCATTTCCCCAATCGTATGCAGCTCGCAGTTGCCAGCAGTGTGCATGCGTTTGCCCTTCTTAACTAAGTAAATTCCGTATCAGACTTTGCCTCTGGCTTCTAGAATATGTTGAGAGAAATTTCCTTGCTCATTGTGTTAAGGCACTCATCGGTAAAATAAATATACTCAGTCTGGTCTCTTTCCTGTGCTCCAAGAATTACAGTCTGTGAAGCCATGGTAATGGTCCATAGATTCGCAGAGTGCAGTGAGGTGTGTTCTGAAACGCCACAGAAGCTCTGGCGTACACTCCAGCAAGGGTTGAAATAGCAACAGCAATATATCTGGGGAGATTGTACAGGGAACACTATGACTTGAGTCTATAAAAAAATTTATAAAGTCACCTGTCTTTCTCCCAGAAAACGTGGGTCCAATAAACAATAAAACCAATACATCATAGAAGCAAGAAAGGATAACCATTAAAATAGCCAGTAATAACCAATTTATACTTTCATTTATGTAATGTATATCCCTCCTTTTGGCTTGGATCAAGCAATGCTTAAGCACACATGTGAATGGACTTGGTGCTGTTCTGCTAGCACGTGATTTTGTACAACACCCAGTGCTTTCCTCTCTCTGTATTATACTGCCCCAACATTGGCCGTTCAAGATCTTGCACAAATGGAAATGCAAGTGATGATACAATAAGCCTGACTTTGTCCAAATGGCTACTGCAGTCTTTTTCTTGTGTTTCTGCTTGTGCAAGATCTCTAGCACAAGCAGATGTTTTGTGCTGGATCCCACTCAGTGGATCCTCCATGTTCCAAGGCAGTCAACCTCTGAATCCCAGAGCCAGGAGGCAACATCAAGAGAAGGTCTCAGCCTCTATGCCCTGTTGATGGCCCTCCATAGGAACTGGTGGGCCAGGGGCCACCGTATGGTACAGGATACTGGACTATGTGGACCACTGTTCTAATCCAGCAGGGCCCTTCTTAGGTTCTTCTGCAAAGATCAACTGAGATCTCTCAAAAAGTTATAAAGGATTATTTAAAATCACCATTAACGTATTAAGCTCTTTTTAAGAAATCACACCTACACCACTGGAAAAGGGAAGAAAGTGAAATCCAAGCAGCTTTTTTAAAAAACAAAAACAACACACATCCAGATCATTCACCAAAAGAAAAATCTTTTTACCAGTCTTTGGAAGGTTAGCAGAGGGAACTTTGTGAGCTTTCTTTGCAACAAGGAAGTCCACAGTGACACTGAAAAGGCCCTGCTTGTCATAGCCACTTTCCAGTTTACGGTCTCTTAAGCAGGGCCTCATTTGATGACCAAGATGCTCAAGGTGGTGTGTATGGGGGGAAATGCTGCCTTTACTACCCTGCATTCAGATGCTGTAGGTATTTAAAGATGGCAGGCAGATTATTGCCTCTTGGATGGGTGGCTGCTGCTCTGCTGAATATTTTTAGAATGCTTGGAACCCTTCTAAGGGAAGAAAACATGATGACATTTTGCTGTATTAAAGCACCCTGCAGTGAACTCTGATACCAAACAGAATACAAATAACATTTACCAGCTCACATTTCCTCTGCAGAAACAAACGAAAGTCCCATCAGCTTAGAAACAGAAAACAAACATCAAAAATAAACAGCCTATTTCATTACACTGGAAAAGGTTAGAATCTACATGTTGGACATAAACACATCTCATCTGAGCTCAGAGATACAGGGCACATTATTGCTTCTTCGTGTTATACCAGGTTAAGTCCTTTATTCCCCCCCACCCTCCAATTTATTTCATTTTCTGAGGTCACTGACCTGATTAAAAATCTAGAACCTCCTGACCACAGGGATTACCACACGTACGACTAGCAATGGTTTAGTCATCTGGTCTTGTTCCTTCCAACCTCAGCCAGTCTATTGAATGGTAGTCAAAGTGCAATGACTCTGCGTTTTGCTTGCTTTGATCCAATTATCCGGCACAAAGCCTCTGATGTCTATTGTTTGAGGTGATAGTTGCACTCTGCTGCCTAAGCATCAGTGCCTTTGGGGTCCACAGGGTTGTGTCTAACTGTATTCCCTGTTCTTTTGACAATCAGATGCGGTGAATTACATTTATTCCCAGATCCCTGAACTCCCGACTTTCTTTTCACGAACAACGGAAGAGCCGGGTCCCGGGAAGGACGGGACAAGCAGGGTAACTGGTAAGTCTCAACGGAGCATGGTTTATTCTTTCAGCCAAGGCAGCAGACGTGATCTTTTAAAACTATATTAGATTTCCTGGGATGAGTGCCCAGCTGTCTTTTATACAGGAGGAAACAGCTCAAGTCATGACCTGGCTTCTCGCACGTAACCAGTCAGCCGGTTAAACGCATCTCTGTGTTATATCTTTCAAGACGCAAAAATTCAAGCGATAGTCACCGTGGCTAAAAGTTGAATGGGCTGTCATGTGCAAAAGATATTTCCCAGATGTAAACAGTCCAGAAGAAAACATAGACAGTTTTGTTTGCCAGGGTTTTTTTTGCGGGGCGGGCGGTTAAAAGTATGGCAAGGATAGGAATGAGTCTGTGACTAAAATTATTGTGCAAAGTTTAACGTTAACCTGATGCTGAAAGAAGTGGATGGGGATCTGCAGGTACTACCAAAAGAATCTTAATCATACTTATGTCCATTGAGATCTGGGGCTTTGGTGTACACACATTATCCCATTTGTAATGGGGATTCCATCCAAGAAGGTGTATACAACACTACTGCTGAAGACACCACTGATGGACCTGGGCTTGCTTAAATCACTCTGTATTGAATTCATTTGTTGCTGTCAATGATTTGTTACGTACCCTGAGCCTTTAGATGGTGGAGGGAAGTGCTGTCGAGTTGTGGACAACTTGCGGCGTTTTCATGTCAAGAGAAAAACAGGGTTGTTTGCCATTGCCTGCCTTTGCATAGCAAACCTGGACTTCCTTGATGGTCTTCCATCCAAGTAATAACCAGGGTTAACTTCCAAAATCTGATGAGATTGGACTAGCCTGGGTCTAGGAGAAGTCAGAGGAGCCTTTAGATAGGTCACCATATATACTGAAATATCTTTTATGTGTACGTTTTATTTATTTATTTATTTATTTATATCCTGCCATGATAAACTGGCGAATTGGTTTTGTGTAGACTCTTCTAGAGTAAGAAATCACTTCAGGGAAAAGCAGTAGAGCGCTCTTGTCATCTGTTATACACACAGTGTGGTATGAGGTTGTTCCAAACAAAAAGTGGACAATTGTAAGCATATCTTCATGACTGGCCAGCACAATAAAGAAGATATTCACATGTACTTTTCCATCTGCAGTATATTTATAAAATGGAACATCAATGTCTTAGAACTTTTGTACACCATCCCAAAGTTATGTATGCTGTCTCATGACAAAATATCCTAGTACATGTTGTAGTAAGGCTGAAAACCATTATCATTAAAAAGACAAAAGACTGGCTAGATTTATAGGGCAATAATGGGAACGTAATAATACCCACGTAGAAAGGAAACCTAGCATTAAATAATGGCACATCTGGCTTGGAGGGAAAGAAAGTATATGTTTCTGTCCTCTAGATCAATGAACTAAAACTGCTGTTTATACTATTCTTTATATGCAGTCCCAAATACAGGTTGAACTGGCAAAAGCCATTGATTCCAAATACATTCATTTATATACAAGGTTTGCATTAAACCTTGTGAGTGATCTTTGTGAAAAAAATTGAAACATGCATGTTTTTAAGTTCTTTGATGAGTCAGAATCCAAGTAGGCCCCGATTGTCATGAAACACTAAAGAGTTGGGTCGGAATTTCCCAGACCGGTTTCACCACAGCTGAGGGAATTCTGAAAGGACTGATTGGCCCAAGGTCACCCAGCAGGCTTTCTGCAGAGGAGTCGGGAATCAAACTTGGTTCCCCAGATTAGAGTCTGTGGCTCTTAACTACACCACACTGATCTTCACATTTAGGTGTTATTTTGACAATAATACCAATTATATGTGGGCTTTGAAACATAAGGAGCAGGATTTAGCAAGTGTGTAGGTGTTCCATGTGCAAGACTCTTTGGGGATTTCTTCTTCTGTCATCAAAGGAAGGCTCAAAGCAGCTGACCTTGTGTCTTGACAGCAGTATAATGACTAGGGATGGGCATGAGCCAGGAAAATGGAATTTGTTGCAGTTCATGGGAGTCTCACGAACCACGAACCTTCCCGTTTACCGAACCGGTTCATTTTGTGAGGTTCTTGATGTGGTAGAGCGCCCCCCACGAGCTAGAGACACCAACTCTCAGCAAGTCTTCGGCTGACTCTCCTCTACCTGCCCTCCAAGTTTGGTGAGGATTGGATTGGGAGGGGGGGCAGGAAAGTGCTCTCTGGGGAAATCACAGCTGCAGGGTCAGGAGTGTGTCAAACGGCCCTCCTGCAAGTTAGAGGCATCAAACTCACAGAGGACCTCCCTGGGATGCCCCTCTTCCTGCCCTCCAAGTTGTGTGCAGATAGGCTTGGGGGGTGAGTAGCAGCCCCCCAAAGCAGGTGTCCCCAAGATAGATTGCTCTCTGGGGAAATCACAGCAGCCACAGGTTCAGGATGGTGTCAAATGGACCCCCTGCAAGCTAGAGGAACAGAGGAGAATGGGAGCTCTCCAGTTGGCAGCCAGAGCTGCCTGTCAAGTTTTGGAGGGCCACTATAGGTGTTTCCAGGGCTGTAGAAGTCCATCCCCTCATTGCTTTGACAATTAATTCATCAGTGCCAGCATATCTGGCTCACGTGAAAAACATGGCAGTCCATGGGCTGTTCGTCGAAGATGTGATTGCACAAATTAAGGCCTCACAAACCGGCCATGTTCGTGATGAAATTAGGTTCATGGCGAGGTTCGGGCATATTTGGCTCACGTGAAAAACATGGCAGCTCATGGGCTGTTTGTTCGAAGATGTGATTGCACAAATCGAGGCCTCACAAACCGGCCATGTTTGTGATGAAATTAGGTTCATGGCGAGGTTCGTGCCCGTCTCTAATAATGACCCCAGGAGAGACTGACACAAGGCTGCCGTTTTGGGCAGAAATCCTTTGTTTCATATAGCCACTTATAGTGCATCCTAAGCCGCATTGATTTCAATGGACTTAGAAGGGTGTCCTTTGACCTAGGATGGCACTGTTAGTGGTCTACAGTGTGCTGACTTTTGAACACGAATCCATAACCCCTTTATGGTACCCATGACTTTAATAACTCTTCCTACTTAGTACTGATTAAATTGGCTGCTAACCTTTCAGGATACATGTGAAATGTTTTTGCTAAAGTCGGTGGGTGAAAAGAAAAAGAACAGGAGCATTTAGTATAGCTAATGAACTATCCTGAAACGAGATGCAAAATTCTTAGCCAAAAGTTTCATTTCTGCATATCATTTTGCCTTAGCAAGATCAAATCTCAGAAGGGTCTTTGAGCCAATGCTGATACCCCCTTCTTCATCTAGAACTGTTTTGCTTTGGTTTGAGGGCAGTGCAGCTGAAAATCTTACAGAATTAAGACTCAGATCCTAATTGCAGCTTCGTTTCGGCTATATATATCAGGCTAGACAGGACTATTCAGGAGGAAAACCTGAGATATTTAGGCTGCAGCTGTACAAGGACCTGTTGCATTCAGTGAGTTTCAATTATGAGTTGAACTAATTGAGCACTGGGATGTGTACTGATATATTTCTGAAGCAAGTTAAGATGCATGCTGTGGTTTTGTATTGGCAGAATCAGCAGAGTGGGGTAGTGGGAGTGTTCTCATCCCCCAACCTGGAGACTGATGGATCAAAAGCAACACTGTGTGCATTCCTCTTTCAGTGCTAGGGACAAAAAGCTGGGAATCATTTTGGTGTAGTGGTTAAGTGCGCAGACTCTAATCTGGGAGAACCGGGTTTGATTCCCCACTCCTCCACTTGCACCTGCTGATGTGACCTTGGGTCAGTCACAAGCTCTGGCACAGCTGTCCTTGAAAAAGAGCAGTTTGTGTCAGAGTTCTCTCAGCCCCACCCACCTCACAGGGTGTCTGTTGTGGGGAGGAGAAGGGAAAGGAGTTTGTCAGCCGCTCTGGGACTCCAAGTGAAGGGCGGGGTATGAATCCAATCTCTTCTCTTCTTCTTCTTCTTCTCTTCATTGTACCCTACTTATGAGCTTCCACGGAGCAACTGGCCAACCACTGTTGGGGGCAGCATGCTGGATTCCACAGACATTCATTCGTTCGTTCTGATCCAGCAAGGCACCTTGTGTATATATAAGCAAAGTGCATGTACAGACTTCAGAATGGGGGTAGGTGGGTGGGTGTATGTATGCCACACATTGTATTGCTATCTCATGTGCCTCCTAGAAAGGCAAAGAGCTGTGAGTGACCCTCCAAGAGGTTTTTCAAGCATCGCATTCTTTCCAGAGTGACCGTCATGGTTGCTTTGGGTTGCATAGGAAGAGGGAGGGATGGTAATCAGGCCTGGTAAGAAAAGAAGAAGTTTTCATCTTCATAGTGCAAACCCTTCGTTCGAGTGTCCCTTTCGGGGTGGCCACTGGTCTTTCCCCAGCTGTGCCCTGGAAATCATAGCCCAAGTTAACATTGCAAATCTGTTCTCTTTCCATATAAATGAACACAACTATGTAAGTTTTGTGCACCATTATTATGATGATATCAATTGTCTTAAATACTTTGTTCTTAAAAAATGTTTAATCTGTCGTTTTGGATGGGAGGAAAGGGTTGGTTGCAATTTGAAGAAAAGATGACCTTATGGAAGAGCAGAACATCTTTTATGCTCAGACCATACATCATGCCATGCTTTGCTTAGAACAGTATTTGAAATTTTGTACACTGTTCCTTTTTCCCCCTGCTACCCTGGGCAAGAAATTAAATTTTAAATATTCAAACTCCTTCCTCTCTTTCAAACTTTTCCCACTCTGTGTGTCTACAATTAGTTCTTTTGTCTTTATCAAGGTTCTCATGCTCTAAATATCACCCAAGGACTCCGCTTTAATGGCAGTGTTCCTAAATGGGGGGTTGGGTTGAGAATGTCAACAGATCACAATGGGCAGTGATTGGATGGGTTACCATTACCAATTGTCATTTGAGGATCCAGGGCTGTGGGAGAAGGCAAAAATGGGGCTCAGGAGGACTGGCATAACCAATTCTAAGCAAGAGGAAGCAGATTTTCAGGAGAAGCACAGGCTGTTCTTGTTTGCTTCCTAGGATCAGGGGAAGAAATGCCAACGTTGCTTGGACGGATCATGAAAAATGCACTATGGAGCTTATAAATACTCAGAATTTAAAAGTTGAGAAGTGCTGCATGTTAAGAGTAGTTGAAAATGCCAGCTATATGGCCACACCTCTTAACCCAATAACAAGACCTCCCATGGGATTCCTAAACACCTTCTGGGAAATATACAAGCTTCCCCTTACATAAGAACATAAGAACATAAGAATCCAGCTCCTTACTGGTCAGGAGCTAGATTAAGCATAATTGATTATATCCTGGTTTCAGGGAATTTAATACAATGCATCGGATCTTTTGAGGTTGCTACATACTATGGTAGAGATCATATCCCACTTACGATCAGGGCTATTTTGGGGCAGGAACGCACAGGAACGGAGTTCCGGCTGGCTCCTGAGTTGGCCACACCCAGCAGGAACTCATTAGCATAATAGGCCACACCCAACATCAGAAACTCATTAGGATTGGCTACATTAGGGGTGTGTGGCCTAACATGCAAAGGAGTTCCTGCTACAAAAGAAGCCCTGGCTTTTGACAATAAACAAGGTAAACAGAATAAGAAGGGAAAGGTGGGCGTGGCTGGATGAGCACACTTCTGGTAACATGGGGGTGTGGCCTAATATGCCAATGAGCTGTGGTGTCAGGGGTGTGGCCTAATATGCTAATGAGTTTCTGCTGTTGGGTGTGGCCTGTTATGCTAATGAGCTCCTGCTGGGCTTTTTCTACAAAAAAAGCCCTGCTTACGATGATTATATCAACCCCCAACTGTAATCTGCGACTCGAAGATCATTATAAAGGAGAAACTGAATATGGGGAAAGGCATGTTAGGATAAGATGGGATGATAAAATTGAAAAAGTTATGCAAGAACTTCTTAGTCAGGAAAACACTACTAGCAGAGCAAGAAATGTTATGTATTTAGGTGATGGACAATGTTCCCTCTAAGCTGTGGAATCTTGTGAGCAAAAATGCTACTTTGTGAGCTGCTGGCATTAAAGTTGTGAGCGAGCGATTGGGCTGCTGCATAAATTAGTTTGTTCTGGAGTCCTTCTTCCTGAGCTAAGACAAAAATGTGTGAGCCGGAGGCCAAAAAATAGTGAGCTAGCTCACACTAACTCAGCTTAGAGGGAACACTGGTGAAATGACTTCATTTGTTTTTCAGAATTCTGCAGTTTTATCTACTTTACTCATTCCCCCCCCCATTTATTTAGTCAAGGGGGGAGGGACAAGAAAACAGTACAAGTCAGTGCAGTGGGTAACTTACAGTGCCATCCTCAGGAGAGTTATGCCCATTTTGATGAATGGGCTTAGCAGAATGCTGTTAGGAAGGTGCTGTTATTGAACGGCTCCTCTGACTTCTGAGATCTGTCCAGGTTTTTAGCAATAGTTGAGGGTTTTTCCTCCCAAGAAGATGAATTCCATAACCTGTACCCCATTTGCCCAGGCCAGTGGGTAACTTACAATGCCATCCTCAGGAGAGTTATGCCCATTTTGATGAATGGGCTTAGCAGAACGCTGTTAGGAAGGTGCTGTTATTGACTTCTGAGATCTGTCCAGGCAGAATACTGCATTTTTAGCAATAGTTGAGCGTTTTCCCCCCCGAGAAGATGAATTCCATAACCTGTACCCCATTCTGCGGCTGTTCTGTACTCTTGCAGTATCACAGTATAAACTCAACCCTGTTATACAGGTGGGTGTACACCTCATCCATGATCACCAAATGTTTTCTTATAATGGCTGTGTGCATGGTGGGTGTATCCTCTTAAGATCACATAGATAGCCCTGATGAATTGGGAGTTTTCATGCCAGCAGAACTGCTTTCATGAACATTTGGCACATGTATGCTGAGTGTTACATTCCCAGTGTCTTTTTAAAAATATTTTTATTAAACTTTCATACAACAACAACATTTTCAGCGTAACAAAGCAGTCTAAACAATATACATCAGAACAGTTCAATATACGGTTCGAGAATGAGTCCCCAGGCATAAACAGCCCAGAATATATAAAACTTTACAAGACAATAGTAATATAGATTGAGGACCAAGTATAAAGACTATCCAGATTAAATGAAATTCAATATGAGCGTTCCCATATAATTAATTACGTTGTAGTAGTGAGAAGGAATCTGAGATCTCACAATTGAACCATGTCTGAATGATGCCTTGAGAAAAGGAAACCATTTGTATTAGCGTGATCTCGGGAGCTGTCAAATGTATCGATGCTGTCTGCGATTTTGTCCATTGCGAACATCTCCCACACTTTGGCATACCGAAGGTTCAGTACAGGTGGGCTAGTGTCTTGAGAGGGCGGACGTGGGCAACATGTGCACTGACTCTCCAGCTTTGAATTACTTTGCCCTTGAAGCAACTGTAGAAATATGGGGGTAGTCCTGCTGTCATCTCTGCCATTTAACAGACTGTTTGAGTTTATGTTCAATAATAATCAGGGGTCATTTAGTAGAAAAAGAGGTGCAGGAGCTCATTAGCATAACTCATTAGCGTATGCCACACACCCTGACATCACCGGACGTGTGGCAGAAGGCAACACCCACCACTCACGCTCCACTGGTCTGTTTTGGATTGCTAGCTATTGGGGGGGGGGGGGAATGTGCAGATCTTCCCTCCCAGAGGAGGGAGAGCTTGTACCTGAATAAAACTTGCTCTTAAAGGTGCCACTGGACTGTTTTGGACCAGGGGGCCGGACAGGGGGGGAGCTCTGCAACTTACCTGGCTGCTTCTTGCTCTGACTGAGGGCTGCTGGGAGCAGGGGGCGGGGCTTGATTCATTTGCCCACCCCTTGGGCTCTTTACTGCCGGAGCTCCGCTCCTGTGCGCTTCTGCAGGAAATGACCCCTGATAATAATATGGGAAGCTGTCCATTCCAGGCCTGAAAGGTACGGTTAGCACCAGTTGCATCGGCTGCTGCAGGATAACAACTGCTTCTCTTTCACAGTATGCACCGCTCTGCTAACATCAAATGCTTGGCACTTTAGGAAGAGATGCATGGGGGGGGCAGGGCACAGTAGTCTGCTTGCCTGTGTGGCTATTAACCATTCACGTGCTTTTTGTTGTTATAACATGCACTTCCTCTCTTGTTTCCATTCAAGCATTGTACGGCATGGAAATTAATGTGGAGAAAGACAGACAGACAGGAGAGACCAAGATTCTCTCTACGTCCCCCATCGGCCCAGAAGGAGCCCATCAAAGAGGAATCAAAGTCTATGACGATGGTACCAAAGTAGTCTATGAGATGCACCCTGGAGGTGCAGTGATAGAAAATGGAGTGCATAAGTTGAGCTCAAAGGACGTAGATGAACTTATTCAGAAAGCTGGACAATCAGGCCTAAGAGGAGGGACTGTTTCAGAGAGGAACACAATAGCTGATGGAAACCTCAGCCATATGAAGGAGCAGATACTCTTCAAGGAGGCAAAACTGGAGATGGTGCACAAATCTAGCAAAAGACATTCCGGGAATCCTCGACACCAAGCGAAGCTCTCTGCGGACGAAGTCCCAGAAGCCAGTACAGATCACCCTGTCACGATGATATTTATGGGTTACCAAAACATCGAAGATGAAGAGGAGACCAAAAAGGTGCTGGGCTACGATGAGACAATCAAGGCCGAACTGGTCCTCATTGACGAAGACGATGAGAAGTCCTTGCGTGAGAAGACAGTGACGGATGTGTCGACCATGGATGGAAACGCCGCCGAGTTAGTTTCTGGCAGACCCACCTCGGACACAACAGAACCCTCCTCGCCAGAGGGGAAAGAAGAGAGTCTACCGATGGAAAAACTCCCAGGTACAGAAAAGAAAAAGCGCTGTCAATGCTGTATTGTCATGTGACCACTTCTTCCTTTCTTCCTCTCCTTCCGAGCAGCACGTGCTCCATCACTCCCTTAGACCTCACTGTATTTTTCTAACTGCAGTACTGTGAACTGGAAGGGACTGCCTCCAATGCCTTGCAGTTGGGTTGCTCTGATTTTTTTTTCCTCTAGCTCTTCGAGGGAGATTGAGTTGTGAAAATAATGATTGCTCACCCAATGCACTGTTTTAGAATTATTTTTCAATGGTGAGACATAAGCAGAAAGTGAACAAAAACACTTTCATATTTGAAACAGATCTATATCTATCTATAAATATATAATATATGAATATGCATAGGTGGCTGTATGTAAATGTGCATATTTATGTATTAAATATATTTATAAAAGTTATAAATGTATATGAAGAATTTTACTTTATATATCTAGCAGGTACGATCAGCCTCCCAGGATTTTTTGCAGGACTCTGAGTTTCACATCTATGTGAGCCTTAAACTGCGTTTTAATGAATTTTTTAAATAGTTTTGTGTTGCTTTTTTTTTACTGGAGCAAAGGGAGAGGGCCTTTGGTCATGCTGTTGTTTTGCCATCGTAACATTCAGGCCCCTTCCTTTCCAAAATGACTTTACATCTTGGAAGTCTGGAAGCTGTTTGACAAGACTCGCTCACGCGTAGGCTCCAATAAATTGCTGGGGTTTGTGAAGGGATCTTTGCTGAGCAGATGGCATTCAGTGGGCTCAATCCACCAAGCGCTGCTGCTTTGCAAATGCCGGTCAGTCTGTCTGGCTTTGCAAGGGACTTCTGCAGAAGCTCTGTTGAGTGGATTGAACTTTTCACGGCACAAGTGTTTGGCTAATGGATGGTATAGAATCCCCTTTGGGTAACACACTTGGCTTCAGTGGGACTTGTGCATGCAACTGTGGGCTGAATTGCAGCCTTGGAGTTGAAGCTGTCACATCAAAATCTCAACATTGGTCATCACTACTGATCAATGTGTAATCCAAGATGAATTCCGATTGCGAGTGAGAAAAAACGTTTGGCCTTTTCCAAATCTTTCAGTTTACAGTACTGTGAATCTGCTGCATCTCCTTACATTCAAACTTAACTAAGCATGCGGTGAAAAAGGTCCAGCAGTAGCCACAACTAAAACATAGATACTGAGTTTTAATTCCGTGGCTTTCAGTAACAGTGTCTACATGGGTTTGTGGGCTGGCTGCTGTACCCTGCTTTGATTGGTTTGTGGACTGATGCTGTACCCTGAGAGATTGGTGGTTTACTTAAATGTACTCATAATATATTTCAAATAGTTCCTGGGAAAACTATTTGAAACAGCCTCTGGTTTTTCAAGGTGGAAAGGACCCATTTCTCAATATGTACCCGTAATCAGGTAAACTTAGCCTATAGAGTATCATTTTCACCTTTGACCTGGGGAGTGGGAGGAGCAAAATCTGAATGGAAGTGGAAAGTGCCATCCAGTCACAACTGACTTACGGCAACCCTGTAGAGTCTTCAAGGCAAGTGACGTTCAGAGGTGGTTTGCCATTACCTGCCTCTGCAGAGACTGAAATCTGACATCTTTAACTGAAGCAGGCTCTGCTAGTAGGTTTGCCAGGTCCACTTACTTGGCTGGCGGGGGGGGGGGCTCCCAGTGCACTTCCAGGAGATGCCCGGTAAAATCAGAAGTTCCGGTCCCAACGCAGTGACATCACCCCGAAGTGATGTCATCACATTGGGGATGTCAGGGGCAATGCTCTGGTTTTTGGGCAAAACTCTATGATAAATCTGGCTTCAAAACATAGAGTTTTGCCCAAAAAAACCAGAGTGCCACCCCTAGGCTTGCCAAGTCCCCCCAGGGGGCAGGGAAACCCTCGCCCCAGAGGCCCCTTACCTGCCACCGGCTGATCGGGCCCCGGGGGAAACCCCACCCCCAAAGCATGCGACGTGTACGTCGCCTGGAGGTGACGCGGGCACGTCGGGCGCGTTGGGGGTGGGGCCACGGTCATCCGAGGGAAAACTCTATGGTTTCCCCTCAGATGGTTGTGGCCCCGCCCCTAGCGTGCCCGGCGTGGTCGCGTCACTTCCGGGTGATGTGGTTGCGGCGCATGCACGTGCACTCCCAGAGCGGCACTGGAGTCCCCCACTTCAGACTTGGCAACCCTAGCCACCCCCCATAGCCCCAACATGATGATGTCACTTCCTGATGATGTCACCATGTTGGGGCCTTCACTTCCAGTTTTACTGGAAGTTACCAGGAAGGTCAGGTGGGGGCCGGATTTCCCTCACCGGCCAGCTGGTGGGCAAGAGCTTGCAAAAGTGGGGGTTCCCCTGCTCCTACTGGGGGACTAGGAACCCTCTCTGCTAGTGTGGGTGTACAGCCTTGCATGATTCAGAGAGCTCTTGAGGTAGAAATAAGAAACCCACTTACCTAATTGAGACATTGCACCCTTGGAACAGCTTGCAAGAGCCTACTGGTTAAAATATTGGTAACCGTGTACTAACATCAAGCAATTCAGAACCTATCTAGGTTCACTAACTCACATTCCTTCTGAATTGTCTTCCTTGTTTTCCTGAAAGGCTCAGCAAAACAACCCTTAGCTTTCTCATTTCCGCATCAAAGAACGCTCTGTGAAATGTAAAAGAGGTCTCAGAGTAAAAGAAAAGTCCTCTTCCTACTTTTTTAAAATCTAGATGGACATATTCAGAGACTATTTTCCTGCTGGCATTGCTCCTGAGAGGAGCACAGAAATGGGCCTCAGGAACAGATGAGCTCCGTCCCTTGCTGCCATCACTGCAGAGAAGTAAAGAACAAATAGAAGATTCCTTAATTCTTTGACGGCGGGACCTCTTTTGATCCTGTGTGAGATTAATATGCTCTGACCCTAAACAGGGTTTCTTTTCCTAGTCAGGGGATATCCCAGAAGAGTAGTGAGGAAATGTGTGGTGTGTGAGTGTGTGTGAGAGTGTGTATGTGTGTGTGTGAGAGAGAGAGAGAGAGCCTCAGGCCCTCTCACAGTCTCTCCCCAGGGACAAACAACATCTGAACAGGCCCATTATTTCAAAGAAGCATTTCCTGATAAATGTACCCATGGCAGATTCACACATGAGCTGATGTCATAGCCTTTTCAGTCTGTAATCCTGCAGAACTCCCACATGAAGCCCGCTGGGGTTAAAGCTTTCGTAAGAATTTTGATAGAAAACCTTTGCTCATTTTTTAAGGCATCGCAGCCTTCTGTTGAAATCTGAAGTGGAAGGAAGGATGGGTGGATCTCCTGGAGCTGGAGGCTGTTATTAGATTCTTATCATGACTACAGTGAGCCTGTTTATAAACTGTATCCCACTGGCATTTTGTCCCATTATCCAGTGGAGATACTCCCAATACTAATATATGTGATATTTCAATTAGAAACTGTATTTTCTGGTGGCATTATAATAACTTCAGCCAAGGAGGAATTTCATACCTTGGAATAAATCTAAGAGAAGACCGTAAACTCAACAACAGCCTCTTCCAGAGGTTGAGGTTATTTTTCACCATGTACCTGTTCTCTCTTGGATGGTGCTTTTACTGTATTAACTGTTAGCTTTAAACTTTGTGTGGAACAACGTTTTTGCTCTGAACTCTTTTCTTTCTGTGCCATTAGGAACGATGCCTGGGCATGGTAGCTTTTCATGTCAAAAACACCAGAATGGAAGCAGTGAGATTGATGAGACATTCTGGTCTTCAAAACACATTTCCTTGGCAGTATGTTGCGCTTGGTTTCTGTTTGAGCTTATTTCCACAGAAGTGTGCATAGGATCATAGCCTTCTAAAGGTGGATTGGATCATCATAGGAGAGATTCTGTTCTCCAACCAAACCAAGACTCCATAGCCAAATGATAAACACAATGTATCATAGAGAAATCAAAGAAACCGATCCCAATAAACTTATAGTGACACAGATGGACAGTGCTGTTCTAATCAGCTCCATCCTCCTAAGTCCATGAAAACTGGAAAACTTAATGTGAGTGTAATATAAAAGCAAAAACTTCATTGGCCACGTGAAATTATTTAGAATGCTAAACTTAAGGATGATTTCAATATTTTGCTCAGTCCTATTAAATGGGCAGCATAATTTCTGCATCTCTAACAGATTCACAACCACTCTGTAAAGCTGGTATCTGGTTGGTAGCTGTGTCCACCTGTCGTAATAGGGGGGGAAATTGAGTTCAGTAGTACCTTAGAGACCAGCAAAATTTACCAGGCTGTAAACTTGAGCTGTGGTGGCTCAAGTGGTTAAGACACGGAACTGCAGGCTGTGGAGGGTCAGTAGTTCAGCAGTTCAAGACCCGAGTGCCGCATGCCGGAGTGAGCTCCCATCTCTAATTCCAGCTCCTGCCCAACCTAGCAGTTCGAAAGCAAGAAATTGCAAGTAGATAAATAGGTACCACTTCGGTGGGAAGGTAACAGCGTTCCGTGCTCCTTGGTGTTTAGTCATGCCGGCCACATGACCACGGAAACGTCTCTGGACAGCGCTGGCTCTTCGGCTTTGAAACGGAGATGAGCACCGCAACCCTAGAGTTGGATTCGACTGGCTTTCAAGCAAGGGAACCTTTACCTTTACTAAACTTTCAGGAGTCAAAACTCACTTTGTCAAATACGAAGCTGTGAAGCGGGCCATATTGTGTGTCTCTGAATGAGCTGCTCTTGAACCTATGTCTCTTAGACTGATTAAGGAAATGCCACCAGTTAGCATTTTGATTGAGGCTTCATATCCCTTTGAAATTTAGTAAAATTGCCGAGCCTGGTGGAGCCTCGAGACCTCCCAAAATTACAACCAATCTCCAGATGATAGAGACCAGGTCCCCTGGAGAAAATGGTTGATTTGGAGAGTAGACTTTATGGCATTGTGCCCCGCTGAGTTCTCACCCCTCCCCAGGCTCCACCCCTAGAATCTCCAACACAGAGCTGGCAACCCTAATTGAGGTTGTACAGCAAAATTTAATTTGTTATTCAGTCGCACCGTCGAGTCCGACTCTTCGCGACCCCATGGACCAGATCACGCCAGGCCTTCCGCCATCCTCTGAAGTTTGCTCAACTTCATGTTCGTTGCGTCGATGACACTGTCTAACCATCTCCTCCTTTGCCGTCCCCGTCTTCTTTGACCTTCAATCTTTCCCAGCATCACGGTCTTCTCCAGTGAGTGCTCCTTTCTCATTGGGTGGCCAAAGTATTTGAGTTTAATTGTTTAAATTAAATTAAGGAGCTTAAAGTTTAATACTTAATGGTTAAAGACAGAGCACAAAATACAGACCATTGTATGATGCATCAGAGACCCATGATTGCCATTGATATTAATAATGCCTCAGATAAGCAGCATCTTGGATGTATTCGTGCAGTCCAGCCAGTTTAAACCAGCCAATTTGCAGTTAGTCTCATATCTCTAATTTGCCAGAGACTAGTTATTTTCCAGCACAACAAACTACCGAAAACAGTAGCAACGATCTATCCAAAGTTAAGTATATTTACAAGTGCCATCATAAGAACACTTCCCGGGGGGGGAGTAAACCCCATTGAGTAGGAATCTGAGCAAAACTCTTTGGATCACACATCTTGATCTATCCAAAGTTAAGTACATTTACAAGTGCCATCGTAAGAACACTTCCCAGGGAGGGAGTAAACCCCATTGAGTAGGATTCTGAGCAAAACTCTTTGGATCACACATCTTAGTGAAATCTACCATTCCCGGAGGATCCTGGAGTATGCTGATTTTACTTGGGCTGGCCTTGATATATTTAGAAGTTCACCTTGATGATTTTTCTAAAATGCTTAATTAGACCTGCATTCCAAAGCGTAAAAATATAGGCCATCGTCAAAAGCTGCCCCAGATCTCTGATATATGCATGACCCAGATGGTCAAAGGCTTGACCTTTTCATTTAATTTCCCAATATGAAAGTGAATTGAACATCTCATCTATGAACTGGGGTGACTGGTTTGAGAATATATACATCTTTTGTAATCTAATTCAGTTCACTGGCTCATGGTGAAAAGGATTGCGCGTTCCCACCTCCTTGCCGTTTAAAGAGAACAAAGGCCACAGGAAGAAAGCTGTAAACTCGAATCCTCTGTGTGCCGGAAATGACTGTTAATCAGCCAGTTGCAGGGATGCTGTGGGATGTCTAACTACAGACTTCAATTCCCAGGGACCACTGCTCTTAAAGATATATGGCAGTTCTACTTAACTACAGTTAAACGCTGGCTGGGCGGCACATATATATTATAGTATTGCTGAAATTGGGGCTAATTTGGTTTCTCCCTCACTGTCCTTCACCTCTGTGAATAGAATATTGATAGTATAGCTACCACAGGAAGGAACAAGTCACTGAATCAAAAATCACTGAAAAACTTGATGGCTAGTTTTCATGACAGATATGCAGTCATTTGTAGATTCACTTCAGCTATCATGCTGACATTTGGGGAATATAGTTGGGGAAAGGGGCTGAGACTTCATGCTTAGCAGTTTATTGCATCTCTCTGAACTAGGGGTCCCAGCATTCCCTGGGAAGAATGTTAAACCAGGTGCAAGACTGTTATGTTGGTAAACTCTTAGCCTAGATGGTTTATCAACAAGCTGTTGCTACCTGTTTAACCAGTACTATGGTCACATGTTTGCCGTTCCAGCACAGAAAATATTCAAAGCAAGGAACTTAGCCAGAAAGGATTAGACTCATGATCGTTCGGCACAATGAATATTTTGCCTTAACTTTTGTAAATAAGGTAAGAGGAAAAATCTTTTCAGCATGTTTTCCTAAGGCTAAAAAAATAACTTGTACAATTTTTAAAATATTTTGTATTTTCCAACTTTATACAAATATGCCAGACTTTAGTTTTCATGTTGATTTCCCCACCCAAAAAAGTTATGACATCCTTTTCTGATTTAAAGAAAAAGAAACATAAGAGACTGCAACTATACTGACCAAGCAGGTCCTTTGGATTGATGGAATATCAATGCAGAAAGAAAAGAATTACAGGGTTGTTTACTCTATTTGGTTTCCTGTGGCTGATGTACTGTATAGTATACGTTTACATAACTCCTCTGGTTTGCCTTTGTGATGTTATCAAAATGAATGACAAACTAGGTATGATGTGCCATTGGACAGGTTGCCTTAGCACTCTTGAATTCTAATTCTCTCCCTACCCCACCATTTTCTTCCCCAAAAAATGCAGACTGTGTTCCAAAGCTGCATACGCACAACATTCTCTTTCTGTTTCCCTCTCAATCTGAAAAGGCACAATTATCTCTCTCAGAAATATATAAGATGGCACACTCTTGGACTTCAGTTATGAACTGCCATTCATATTGCTGTAATATAAAAGACTGGGGGAAAGGTGGATGTTGTAGGCTGATTATCCATTGGTGGCATTCAAGCGCAAAGTGTACAGTACAGTTTAGGGCCTCAGATTATGAGGCTATTCTCAATTTTTTTAAAATACTACATTTCAATATTAGAATAATGCACATTTTTCAGTATAAAGTGGTATGGTTTAGGGCTGCCCAGCCCTGGTGGCATTACTTTGCCAGCTTGCTAAAATGGGTGTTTTAGTAATTTACCAAGATATGCATGTAACTACCTGATAAACAGATCATCTGTAGACTCTTACTCAGTAGTGAGGAAGATTTTACGATTTCCCCCACTTCCTGAGACTCCTGATTGGATGTGCAAATAGGGTAGAGCTCCCCTTGCCATAAAATGGGTGTTCAGTAATTTACCACGATATGCATGTAACTACCTGATAAACAGGTCATCTGTCGACTCTTGCTCAGTAGTGAGGAAGATTTTATGATTTCCCCCACTTCCTGAGACTCCTGATTGGATGTGCAAATAGGGTAGAGTTCCCCTTGCCAATTGGCATGGCAATACAGAGGCCTTGCCAAATAGTTACATGCAAGCCAAGATTACTTCCCACTTCATTATTGTCTTCAGCTCAGTTTATTGTTACAGTCCTTATACCAGTTATACAAAAAAGAGGTACACCTTTACAATATTCCAATTTTTTAAAAATACATCAATAAAACATCAAAAGCGGATTAAAATTTAATATAATGTCTAACTACTGTAGCTACCTAACTACTATAAAATTTCTGTAACCTGAATATGGCCATTCAGAAACTGGCTACTTGGTAGGTGATCTTGGGATTTCTAATTCATTCTCTGTATTCACCTCTGTCTTTGTTACAAGCATTATGGTTGCTTGATCGGTAATAATGAACAGCTCGGAATAAAACTATGTTGACGTGATGGCGACTTTAACAAATGCAAAGTTTTCATCACCACTAATTGATGCTGACTTTCAGGGAAACCTCTATATCACTGCCAATCATCTAGAAAGGATCTCATATTTCCTTTTTCTCTTTGTGTCCTCTGTTGATCTTTAACACACATGGCCCAGTACAGCTTGCATGTCCTTAAATTGGTCAAGGTAAAACAAACATGACGGGGGAATTAATTTATTTTAAAACATACACCCCATTTTTTAAAACGTTTGTTTATCAAAGCAAGTAAACTGTTTAGGAGCAGGGCTATTTTTGGGCAGGAACGCATAGGAACGGAGTTCCGACTGGCTCCCAAGCTGGCCACGCCTAGCAGGAACTCATTAGCATAATAGGCAGCCCACACCCAACAGCAGAAACTCATTAGGATTGGCTACAATTAGGGGTGTGTGGCCTAACATGCAAAAAGTCCTGGGTTTTGACATCAAACAAGGTAAAGAGAATAAGAAGCAAAAGGCTGGATGATGACCACACTTCTAGTAACATGGGGGTGTGGCCTAATATGCGAATGAGCTGTGCTGTCAGGGTATGGCCTATAATGCTAATGAGTTCCTGCTGTTGGGTATGGCCTATTATGCTAATGAGTTCCTGCTGGGCTTTATCTACAAAAAAAGCCCTGTTTAGGAGTAATAGCAGGGATTACTGAATGCTTTCACCAGTTCAGCCCTATAAATGTTCCCCCCCCCCAGACATTTTCCACCAGTCAAGCTTACACCTTGTCTCAGCGGGGGGAGGGTAATGGGCTTAAAAGAACAGGAATGTGTATGGAATCTCACCTAAGTATTTGGGCTCTCACTGATATAAGAAGTGGGTAGGAGCCTGAGAAATTTTATATCATTGTTTATTGTAGTAGTAGTAGTAAGTTTTATTCACGGTCATTGACTAGCACATAGTACACCGATAGCATATCTTGCAACATAAATGATACATATGATATTAAAACAGAAGCAGAATTTTAAAAGCAGGTTTTTAAAAAGGAAAAAAACTCCATAAAAAACATAATAATTAAAAGTAATAAAACTAAATCTTAATTCACCTCTTTTTGAGCCACTATAGTTTTTCTAATTCTTAGGGCAAGCCATCCAAACCTAGTCACCTGATCAGTAACTTCTGCTCACCTATCCGATAAAAAACTTCTTAAAAAGTAGATTCTTTGCCTACGAGAAAGTATCTTAGAGAAAGGAAGAGATTTGCAGATGTTGTTATATGCCTTACAATCAATCAAACATTACGTCTGCACAACAGGGACATATCCCTTCTTCATAATATTGAATATAAGACATGGATCATGAATCTGGTTAGATCAGGGATCAGAATGGGGACAAATGTGATCAAATCTAAATGGTAGAAATACTTTATAAAAGTCTGTTTGTCTCCTCTAACAACAGCAGGTCACAATTAGTTGTTAAGACAACCCCACAGTCTTTTCATGTTTTCCCCGATGTTTTCATTTGATAGGGAAAACATGTCCCGGGGAAAATAGGCTAGTTACCAGTAAAGGCTGAATGTTACAATTCCTGCATTATACATATTGTTATTTTCATAATTATAAGTGTAGAAGCTTCAATTGACAGTTTGCATGTATTAACACAATAGAAGTGCCAGGGGACACTTTCATGAACAACAATGGCAAAGCCTTTTAAAAAGCACAAGCAACTCTCTGTATTGCTTCATTAAAGGCATAGAGCCCGACTGAATGCAACAGCAATTTGTTCTGTGTACAAATGTGCCTCACCAGGGTTTGGTGCCAACTGGTAGTGGCCAAGGCCCACGCTGCGATAAGGACCCACTGCCGGCCACCAGGGTTCTGCTACTACTCGCGGACACTGCCTCCCACGCTCAAACTGTCCTTCTGGACATTAGTGGGAACCATGCTGAGCTGTAGAGGAGGGAAAGCAAGTGATGAAAGCAACAAGGTGCAGGCCTGTTGAGGGCACTTTACCAAAGGCTTCCTTCATAAACTGGACCCAACCACATAGAATCAAAGGGTGTCGCCTCTTCTAACATAAGAAGGAGCACAGGAGAACTCCCCACCCCCCTTCCCCCTGGCTGCTTTTCTCCTTTTCGCCTCACTCTCCAAATCGTTTTCTCCTAGTGGAGCAGGGCTGCTGGGAGGTAGTGATTCCATAGATATCAAGTCACAACCAACTTACGGCAACCCCAGCCAGGGGCTTTCATGGCCAGTGAGGAGCAGAGGTGGGCTGCCATTGCCTTCCTCCGCAGAGCCTTCCTTGGTGGTCTCCTGTCCAAGTACTGACCCTGCTTAGCTTCTGAGATCTTACAAAACTGGGCATTCCACATCCCAGGCAGAGATTAGCAGGACAAAATTGCAGGTGTTGTGTTGTCACCCTGGGGAGCCCATGGAGTTGAGTAGGTCATGTAATTTGTTTTCATATGAGTCTGGGTGGTGTGAGAGAATTTTTGTCTTGAGGGGCCATGGTGCAGACCATAGGTATCAGCACTGGAGCTTGCTGAGGAAAAAAGTGTGTGGGGGGGGGAGAAATTTAGACTTATGCAGTGTTCCCTCTAAGCTGAATTAGTGTGTGCTGGCTCACAGTTTTTTAGCCTCCAGCTCACACATTTTTGTCTTAGCTCAGGAAGGCTGGCTCCAGAGCCAACTAATTCATGCAGCAGCCAAATCGCTTGCTCACAACTCTAATGCCAGTAGCTCACAAAGTAGAAACTTTGCTCACAAGGCTTCACAGCTTAGAGGGAGCACTGCTTTACCAGGTCTTTGGCAGGAGACCTTCAGCTCTGCACCCATAGTCCCCTGCAACTGCTCAGTAGGACAGTAGGAGAAAAATGTGGGGGAAATTGGTGTTGGTGAAACCATAGAGTTTCTGTAGAATCCTAGAACAGCCCCCTGGTGCAATGACATCACTTCTGGATTTGCCTCAGAAGGGACACTACAGTGTCAGAGCAACACCAATTAATATGTCCCTGCTCCCCCCAGAAGCTCCCTCTGGGGTGCAAGTGCTGGTTTGGCAACGCTAAATGGATTAGAGGGAGTTTTGCTGTCACCTTTTAACCTCTTTTGATGTAAAAACTGGAGCCACCCACATCCAGGAGATTGGTGCAGATCTGTGTTCCAACACACCATCAGATCTAGTTTGGCCCTGAGCATTTAGATGATATTGTGATCATAAAATATTTTAATGCTTTGGGTTCCATTCAGAGAAAGTTGGGTGTTCCTGAATCCCATAAAAATCAATTTGACGACTCTTGTGTAATTCTCTCTAGATTGTCATGGGGCTGTTACGGGGCTGCTACTTTTTCTCTCTGTGTGTATTGCAAGCAGAAATTCCCAACTGCAGCTTTCCTTATCATGGGATGTGTTCCTACAGGGAGAAGTTATCCTTCCTGAACTTCTACCCATAAAGGCAAGGAAATCAGTCTTCTCCCCCTGCTCTGTCATTCTGAGCCCAATCGTAGGGCTGCCAAGTGGGGGCAGGTGGCGGATAAACCCCCGCTTCGGAAGCCCGATTCCCGCCCCCGCGGAATCGGGCCCCGGGGGGAACTCCACCCCCCGAAGCGCGTCATGTCGATCACATTGGGGGCATGGCCCCGATCGTCAGAGGGAAAACTCTATGGTTTTCCCTCCGACAGTCGGGGCCACGCCCTCAACGTGATCGACGTCGTGTGTCACTTCCGGTTAGGGTTAGGGTCGTGCGCACATCGACGGACGGCTCCCGGAGCCCGGCGAGGCTCCCCCGCCGGTAAGAAAAATTGACTTGGTAACCCTACCCAATCGGGACTTTTAAAATGCCATTCCCCACATCTGCTCTGTGACTGTGGGAAAAGCGAGTTGGGTCCAAGGAACCAAATGCTTCAGTTCTTGCATGAAAGTAGTCTTACTTAGGACTTACACTGAGTGTACAGGTTGGGTGGTCAGTCTTGCTAATTCAGTGGGGCATAAGCTCTTAACTGTACACTTTATTACTTTCCATTTCATTAGGACTTGGGTTTAGCACACACGATACAGCTCACATGAAGTTGTTAAAGGAAAGGACCTCCCAGCGACAAGAGATTCCCAGTTTCCCACACAGCCCATAAGCAACCACCACATAAAGTTGTGAGAGTTTCCATGCTCTCTCTAGCAACTGCCATGCGCAGGTAGCAGTGATGTGGAAACTCAGACAGTGGCCAAACTCCATTTTGTAAATGCCAGGAGCCCTTATGATCAGGCAGGGAATAGCTCACTTTAGGAACATTCTTGGGGCAATTGGAACCTATGCTCCAGTACCTAATATTTTTTTTTTAATCTCCCTTTGTAGGGATCATTTTACATGGGAAGCACTGAAAACACAACCCTCCCAGATGCCACTGGGTGAGGTAGTGTTCAAAATTTAGTTACTGTAACCACATTCTATGTAGAATAGCTTTAACCTTCCACCACTTGTGGCTATGAAGCCTCTACCTATAAAAGGGCAGCAACTGAATTGCACCCCTTACGCATTGTAAATATATGAATAGATACATTTCCATAGGCTGAATCCAGTGGTCGTGTTCCACAGGTGTGAGTCACTTCCTCCAGCAGAAGGCCTTGATGTTTACCATTTCCCTCTATGACTACAACCCACTGAGCTCCCTGAAATGCTGCTCCTGGGAACCCCATTGGAAGAGGGAATAAGCAAAAATTGAACCACCTTCTGCTGTGGGAGGGATCTTTGGATTCAGCCTTTGGCTTATAAGTATTGTCAAGAACGCATGATGTCATGGAAGAACACATTGCTGTAAATAGCCAGACACAGTTGTTCACACACAGTACCCACCTTAATAAGCATTTCTTTTCAATTAGCCCTCAGGACACCTTGTCTGCGCTGGTAATAGTCTAGTTTAAATTACAGAGGGTGCGTTCAGACGGAGCATTTGCAACGGAATAGGTGCCGGTTGGAATCGGTGTACTTACCGGCGTTCACACCGCGAACATCTGCCTTCCATCCCTAACCGTTGCAAAGAGCTTTACACCGTTGTATTCTGCCACTAGGTCCCCAAGTGGTGGTATCCTCCTGAGTGCAACGGTTCCAACCGGTACAGTTTATGCCGGCTGAAACACCCCGTCAGAACACACCCTGAGTGTCTGAAAGAGCTCTGTGCAGCCAAAGCCAATGACTTCTAAGACCCACTGATGCTAAAGAGAAAAATGTGCTTTAATGTCCCAAATTGAAATCTGTGGAACATAACAGTGTGTTATCTTTGGTTGGATTATACCCCACAATTTATTTTTGAAAAGAGGACACCTCTCTTTCAGATACCTTTCATGCACTTTAATGCTGCCCGATAGTAATACTTTTTGCCTTTTGGCCTAGCCATGGTATGGCTAGTCACTTTTATTTATTTATGTTATTTATACTCCACCTTTCTCACTTGGACTCAAGGCGGATTCATAGGAATAACAACCAAGGGGGGAGGGGTGTAATGTATTCAGCCTGACATGCCCGGACTTGCCCGGGCTGGCCAGGCACAACTCGTCAATAGCTTCATGTCCAAAGACAATGGGTCCTTAGGATCCTAGCCGGCCCAATCAAAGGGCCAGCTTCTCAGCCGGGAGACCAATGGTCGCCCGGTTACTGTAAATAGCCTATCGGGAGTAGGGGGTGTGTTTAGGTGTACTTGGTGGCGGGTTTTCTGAACATATATAACCAGCCTGCGAGCTGGTCCCTTCGTCTTTGTCCTGAACCTAATAAAGGTATGCTTAGCTGAAATCACTCTCCGTCTGCATACTTTTCAAAATTACAGAGTGTCTTAAAGAGCTCTGTGCAGCCAAAGCCAATGACTTCGAAGATCCACTGTTGCTAAAGAGAAAAATGTGCTTTAATGTCCCAAATTGAAATCTGTGGAACGTAACAGTGTGTTATCTTTGGTTGGATTATACCCCACAATTTATTTTTGAAAAGAGGACACCTCTCTTTCAGATACCTTTCATGCACTTTAATGCTGCCCGATAGTAATACTTTTTGCCTTTTGGCCTAGCCATGGTATGGCTATTCACTTTTATTTATTTATGTTATTTATACTCCACCTTTCTCACTTGGACTCAAGGCGGATTCATAGGAATAACTGGTGAACACACAACCAGTTCCACTAAATCTTCAGATTACTAAATGGGCACCACGATTCAAAACATGTTTGTTCAGAATTCAGTGAGTTCAGTGGATTTCATTCCCAAGCAAGTGTGTGACTAGGACTGAAGGCTTAAGCACATAACTCAGGATTGAGGGGACTGGGTGCTTACAAGCTAAATGGGTAAGAGTAATTTTAAAGAACTGACTTAAGCCAAGTACTAATGGTGTAGTCCTGAACCATTAAATTCAGTGGGGAGTTCTGCCATGAACTTCAAAAGCATGAGCCTCTGCATAGGTAACACTCTTTTAACAACTTTGACTGTGACTAACAATTGTAGGTATCCATCTAAAAGGTGTAATGGGAGAAGCAGCCACTAGTTAAATTACTGTCAGTGAAATCTAGGGCTGTCAGGTTGCCCTGTCTGGCAGGAGACTTCTGTCAGCAGCCCCCATCTCCTGCCATTGCTCACTGGGCCAGGAGGGTAAAAGTGACAGTCTACTGCCAGTCTTACAGAGCCTGCTACTAAATATATTTACACAGAAGTAAATATCACGTAGTTCAGTTAACTTCCTAGAATGTGTGCTTGAAATTGTAGCTTTATAGCCCGTTCTTCACCCTGTTTACCACGAAGCAACCCATTTAATGAATATCCAAATCCAAAGGATGCAAAGCCTCATTCTGTGTGTGCCCGTGAGTAAAACACAATGTCACTCTCAACCAACTGTGCCTAGAATCGCTGTCAGTCATCGGCTGTTTTACTCAGCGGGCTCATTGAACCGAGTGAGACGCCATAAGGTGGCTGAGACACATCTTCTAATGCAAAGCACATACTGTGGTGAGATCCAAACAAACTTGCCTCCTGTAACTTTCTGTTGAGGTTGTTAAGCAGCCGCTCATTAACAAAGGAAGCCCCGCTCGGTAGCAATCTGGAGCCACGCGGGGTCTTGCACTGCCCATTGCCCATTTCAAGAATACAGCAGTTATATTCCACTAAAGATGTGAACTGCTTCGCTCAGTAGAAGGGGGAAATTAGAGGGAACATTGGTTGTAAGTACCAGACCAAGACAATAGTTAAATCTATTTAATTAAAAAAATATATATCTTGTAGCCTTTTGGTGAGAAGTGCAATACCAGGTTCAAAAAAAGGAAACCCCCCCCCAAAAAAATCTCTAAACGATTTCCTGTGTGCCATAAAGCATTGAAAATTCTGCATTGAGGCCCAAGAAAATGTTGTGTAAAATGCAGCTTTCTGCTGAATGTAGGTTGTGAGTGAGATTCTCCCTCCCTCTTTTTTTTAATGCTGCAGCATTAGTTTTTTTTAAAAAAAACCCTCTTTCTTTGGAAGCCACTGTAAATAAAATCCCATTTTGCAGGGGAGAAAGAAAGACACTGCTGCGCTAACCACTGGATTAGAATTACTGAAAAAAAGCTGCTGTCCTTTGTAACCTGAAGTGTACTTTTTGAGACTGTATATGCTTTTTTCCCTCCATTTGTTTTCTTCAGATTAAAAAAAAAAAAATCAAAGACACACAAACAGAAAAAAAAGATTTCCAAACACTGCCAGCAACAGCCATACTATAACTGTGGCTACTTTGTTTTGTTTCCCCCCCCTTCTCTCTGTATAGTATTAAAAGTAAATAAAACTGCCTTTTCACTGCACTTATTCCTGTGTCTTTGTTCTCTTTTTACTCTTCTTCCTTCACTCTTCCAGACATTCTGTAATCTCGAGGAAGTTTTGATTCCAGACATTCTCACTACGCTCACTAAAGCATTAAAACACTAACCCAGATTTCGTTTTCCTCCTGGACCTTGCCTTGCCTTTCTGCTGCTCTTTTCTCCTCTGGAACCACACTTGGTACCCACGTGCCTAATTAACCTGTCATTTGGACTAGATGCATCCCCCCCACTGCTGCCCCCCCCCACCATTCCCTTACCATGGAGTAGTTTGCATGACATGCAGTGTGGTTCCTCTTGCCACACTTCTGAGCAGTGGAGAAAAGGAGTGGCAGGCAGAAGGGAGCCTAGATCTCTCATGCTTTTTAGACAGACACCGATTTGAAATATGGTATCACACCAGGATGCTCATGGAAGATCTGGAACCCGCTGTGGCTCCCTGCTCTGTATACTCTCCAGCAATAAAATGTAAAATGGTATACAGCACAATGCCAATAATGTATTGCAGCAAACCTCACTCTGTGACTAGGTTTAAGGACTGCCCTGCAGGGTTGGACCAAAAGTCCCTGTAGTCCAGCATTCCATTGCCTGGCAACTCCCAGGAGAATCCTTGCCTGGCAACCCCCAGGAGAATGGCAAGGATCGGGTTTACCAGAATAGTGATCTTCTGGTTCCGTGATGTCACAAAAGTGACATCACCACATTGCAGGACACTCCAAAACTAAACCATAGAGTTTCAGGTGAATCCTAGAACGTCCTGCAACGTGGTGGTATCGTTTACATGGCTGGAAGTGATGCCGCAGTGTTGGATTTTCATACTCCTGTTTTCCCCCTGCTGCCCCCTTGAGTGAGGGTGGGGGACTGCCACCGGAAGCTCCCCCGCTGGCAATGGGCAAATAGTGACCCTAATTCCCTTTCCAACAGTGTGTCCAGGAAGCTCACATACAGAGAGTGTTTTCTGCCCAAGCAGTTGCTTGGGGGCAGCACAGTTAGGCATGCACCTGCCCCCACAGAAGCTCAGCTTGGTCCCAACATCCAACAGCACAGGAGGAAGTGACAGGTGTCCCCTGCTAGGCTGGACAAAATACCAAGGACCAGCCTGGCTCACAAGAAGGGCAACAGTCCTCTCCTGTTATTTGTAACCAGCATCCAGTGTCCAGATATGTTTCCCCTAAACACATACATTCCATGACTAATTGCCGCAAATCAACCTGTCCTCCATGGATTTCCCTAATCTTTCTAAAAAGCCATATAATTTAGCGGCCATCTTTTCATCTTGGGCTAGTGGATTCCATATGTTAATTATACATCGGGTTTATTCCAGAAAAGCTGTAAAAAGCCCAGTGCATTTCTCTCAAAGCAGAGAAAGTACCTCAAAACACCGTGGAATAAACCTTTCTTGGTAGCACCTTGAAGCTGCCATCTCCCTGTCACCTTCCACAAGCCCACATTATTATTGTTGTTGCTTTTCTGTAAAGAGCAGGTAGACTTCATTTGTATTACCTGGTTTATGCACTGGGAGACAATTCATTATTTTAACCTATTCCTTACCATGAATGCTTTCAGCATGCCCTCTAAAAACCTTGAAAGGCTGGGTTAAGCTAACCTTCACAATCGACGCACTCTACTAGGCACCCTTCTTGTCCAAAAGCCCTTCAGCCTATCTCATACTACAATCCCACCTCCAGTGTGACCAGGCAGCCAAGTGTGGGTATAATATTTCAATACTTCATACATGGGTAAAATCCACCAAATATAGGCCTGAAATATCACAGCTGTGGATTGACAACAAAATCTGAGTTTAGGGTAGTTGGGGTTAGGGTTCCTTTATCCCATTTAGGCTGCGATCCTAAGTACACGTTCCTGAGAATGAAACCCTTATGAACATAAAGGGATGTACTTCAGAGTGGACAGTCATAGGATTGTGCTGTTGTTTCCACCTTCCATTATGGAACTCAAGGCAATGCACGGAGGATTCCTAGTGCTTGTTCCAGATCCAGATGTGCTTGTTCTCAGCTGCATCATTTGTCCTGAGACCATACTTTCTTAAAATGTTAGATGCACACAAGGATGTCCATTAGCACAGAAGTCAAAGGACACAGGGTGGCAAATGCATGGGGAAGGAAGGTGTGTTCTCCCTCCTCGCCACACGTGGAGGAGGAGCAATTGGGTAAGTGTATTTCCCCATTTGACTGTTGTCTTCACTTTCATAGCCTTTTATGGAGATTCACTGTCATTTTCTTTCTTTCTCTTAATACTATAAGCCAATGAACCTGAATGGTGACACATAAGGAGCAGAGTCAAGGCAGAGCCAAGGAAGAAGGGAGTACTTCTTTGGAGTTGGCTAGTTGATTCAACAAATGGGAGGTAGTCCAGATTTCAAGCAACGTTTATCTGTTGCTAAAAGTCAAACTGAATGTGGTTGTAGCAGCACACCTTTTCGCTCATTACAGTTTTTGGCACTCAAACCAAACATGTGCTGAGATTGCGTGACCCACAATTCTCCCAGTATTTGTAGTTGCCACTTTGTCTGACTATGGTAATATGCACGGGGCAAATTACATTTAAAAAACTAGTGTGGGTTTAGCCTCCTCTCCCCCCACCCCCAGCCCCAACATCTTGGCCTCAGTCAAATCTACTATTGCTCCACATCTCCTATTAATAAAAATATGTTGAGATGGGAGATGCAATCGTGTCTGGTTGTGAAGCACAGGCACAAACTGGAATGCATAAGCTTCAGGGCCCATAATCTCCCTTAAATTACCATTTTGCTGATAAGAAGGGCCAAATAGCCAAATTTAGTCATAAACGATTGCTCTCTGAGGCAGAGCAAATCCTTGCTTCTGCTGACTGACTTGGGCAATGTTGTACAGTCAGATGTATGTTTCCAGAGTGACGTAATGGTCAAATACAAAGAAGATTAACTGCAGCATGAGTGAAGTGTGAGAAATGGGAATCAACTGCTGCCTAAATTATAAGGATGCAGGAGGCTGAAGGGGCCATGACTCAGGGAGGAGAATACATGCTTAGAACAGCCATCTGGAAGACCACTGGCTGGCTCTTCGGCTTTGAAACGGAGATGAGCACCGCAACCCTAGAGTCGGATTCAACTGACTTTCGAGCAAGGGAGCCTTTACCTTTTATGAGGCATATTCTCTTGCTCACATTATTCTGTCTAAGCAGTGTTTGTTCAGTGAGAAAGATTGAGTACTGCATCAGGCTACTACGCATCCTTTGAACCTGTGAGAAAGCAGCATTTTACAAGATTTGTAAAATAAGATTTGTAATAGGGAATTTTGCAGTTCGGAGTGCCAGAGCTTTAAAAGGGATTGGCAGATGGCTTATAGCAAGCCAAGTCAACATACAGTCCAGCAAGCCAATCACAGAATGCAACTTAAATGGGTGTTTCAGTCCCCTGCTATCTTTTGCAGTTACAGGTAGGAGGCAGAGAGGCACATCAAGTCCATGGACGGCTGGTTGGCTGCACCGAGCTTCACAGGTCACAAGTTGTACAGGCAGGTCTTATAGAGGATAAAGGCAGCAGTTTTTAGCCAAAGAATGTCCCCTACTTTGCATTTCCTTCAAAATAGTAAATGAAACCAACAGTCTCCAAAGTGACATCAGACAGTTTTAGAGCATTTTTTAGAGCATTTTTTTCCCAATTCACTGCTCGAAAGAATATGTCATCCATATTTGCAAGTTCTACAATCGGCATTTGTTTTTGTTTTACTCTGGATTTAGAATCTACCTGATCCAATGCAAGATCATTGCTGTTGGCTACACATTTCAAAGCTCACACTGGAATAAGGAGAAGCTGATCATGACTAAGATAACAGGCAGACAGGTTACACTGATACTCAGATCAGGGGGCTGGTCCTGTTGCTTGCCAATAGGTTTTGCTGCTTGCAATGGCTCTTAGATGAACAGAGATGCCATCTGTATGCAGTTGGTTGCTAGACGACATTGTGCGGCGTTTCTGCAGAAGACATCTAAAGGTAAGATGGAAGACAGACTTATACCAACTACCATGTCAGAAAGGTGGATTAACTCAAACAAACTCGCTAGAATTACACAACACTTTGCCTGGACTCGAGCACTTCTGAGAGGGCTGCATGTTCAATTACTCCACAATAAAAAGAAAACTCCCTGAATGCAAAAGCTAGCATATCAGGAAAGGGGAGTTGGGTTTGCCTTCTTCTTGATGCTACTTTTGTAAGTGAAAGGAGCTGGATTTTTTATGTGGAGAATTTCAGCATGCAACTCCACTCCATCTGTGGGAAGCACATGAAGAGACCGGCACACAATTGGTTCACAGATATTATTGTTTCGTTGTGTGTATTTATTGAGTATATTTTTATCCTTCCTTTTCCCAAGAAGCTTAGGACAGCGTCCATGGCTCCTTGTGTCTCCATTTTATCCTGTGAAGTAGGTTAGGCTGTGAGAGGGTGACCGGCCCAAGTTCATCCAGCAGGCTTCCATGGCAGAGTGGGGATTCGAACTCGGGCCTTCCAGATTCAGGTCTGACACTCTAGGCCACACTGGTTCCTGGTTTGTGAGAAGTTAGGCAGTCCTTATAACTGGTAACTTTGTTAGCTTAAAAGGTAGATCGGCACACCCTACAGCTAACACTGACAACCGACAACCTTTTTGTTTGGTTTGGGTTTTGTTTTGTTTTGTTGCCATCAAGTCACAGCCGACTTATGGCGACCCCATAGGGTTTTCAAGACAAGACACACTGATAGGTGTTTTGCCATAGCCTGCCTCTGCATAGCAATCCTGGACTTCCTTGGCGGTCTCCCAGCCAAAGACTAATCAGGACCGACCCTGCTTAAGCTTCTGAGATCTGACAAACCCAGGTTAGCATGGGCTATCCAGGTCAGGGCAACCTTGTTTATCCTACCTAGTTATACACACGTGTGTTCCATTCATGTTTTACCATTCAGATTCTTTCTTTTAAATGAATTGCACATCAGCAGGAGGCTCACAGTGCTGATACGCTTTGAGATCTCTTTTTAGTCTATATTTGATGGCAGCATTTCAATGAATCAAGCACTGGTGTCGGGAACTGCCACCAGCTGCTTGATCTATGGAGACCGTCTCCTTCCCCTTCTGCTGAGTAATGAAGTGTCACATTGCAGTTGTGTTACGATGGGGAGAAAGATGAACCACTTCCATCTCATGCATGCTGCCTCCTGTCTCACGGGCAACAGAACAAGGGGGAGGAGGTGGTACCAGTAGGAAGGGGGACTAGCAAAGAAAGAAGGTGTCCTGCACAGAAAGCAAACAGGGAAAGAAAGTGCTTGGCATTGGGGTAAGGTAAAGGTAAAGGTTTCCCTTGCTCGAAAGCCAGTCGAATCCGACTCTAGGGTTGCGGTGCTCATCTCCGTTTCAAAGCCGAAGAGCCAGCGCTGTCCGAAGACGTTTCCGTGGTCATGTGGCTGGCATGACTAAACACCAAGGTGCACGGAACGCTGTTACCTTCCCACCGAAGTGGTACCTATTTATTTACTTGCAATTTCTTGCTTTCAAACTGCTAGGTTGGCAGGAGCTGGAACTAGAGACGGGAGCTCACTCCGTCATGCGGCACACTCGGGTCTCAAACTGCTGAACTACCGACCTTCCACAGCCTGCAGTTCAGCGTCTTAACCACTTGAGCCACCGCAGCTCCTGGCATTGGGGAGGGGAAATCTAATCTTGCTTACTTATCTGCCCCTTTGCTTCTGCTCCTTCTCATCTCCAATTTACTGACTCCAGGGCTCTAGTGGCTGTATAGTGTATACCAGCATTCAGTCTGTAAGTATGCCACAGCCACACGCCCAGTGAAAAGAGACCTGGAAGGTCGTTCAGGGAGCTGTTTGCTTCACTGTGATGCCTGTCCTTATTCTTTGCTAACGTGGACTGGATAGCTCACAGATGCATATGCCTTCAATAACAATGGAATAAATAAAAATAGAAGCAGCTGCAACCATGCGCTACTAAAACAAGGATCTTGTTTATTCCAAAGGTGCTTTTTTCACAGGGGTAAGCCTGAGTCAGCAAACCTTATTTATGTGATCGTGAATCGTAGCCTGTCCTGGTCTCGTAGCCTTTTTCTCCGGTCCCAGTGTGGTTTTCCCCCCTTGTAAAGTTACAACAAAACAGGATTGCACTTAACCTGTAATTGTTTTTCACCGAGTGGTCTTCTGGGCAGGCTGGCCTGTGCACACGCAGTCCCAATGTGGGACTACACAGAAGCCACAACGATGAATCTACATTACAAATCTCATAACATAATCGCCTGCTGATCATCACTACCAATAATACAGAGACTCTTTGTAGCTATTACGTAGTTCCAAGGGGGCAGGTTTATCTATAACCCACTTATATAAACCACAGAATTTCCTCTCTGACTCTCTCCTCGGGTTTAATCACATTCCAGTATGTAAGAAAGAGCTGCCAAGCCTTAGTACATTTTTCTTGCCTCTCTCACTTCCCTCCCCACATCTGCTTGAATGCAGTTCTCTTGCTCATTGACATAACAAACCCTACTTCACAAATCCACATTCTTTTGCTCAGCAGTGGTTCCCATTTCCAGGTCTCACCATGAATTGGAACTGCATGATCATGAACTGAGGGCCAGTGTGGTGGAGTGGTTAGAGTGCCAGCCAGGGGTCATTTCCTACGGGAGCGCACGGGAGCGGAGCTCCAGCAGTAAGGAGCCCAGGGGGTGGGCACATGCAACAAGCCCCACCCCCTGCTCCCCGCAGCCCTCAGTCAGAGCAAGAAGCAGCCAGGTAAGCTGCAGAGCCCCCCCCCCGGCCCCCCGGTCCAAAACAGTCCAGTGGCACCTTTAAGACCAAGTTTTATTCAGGTATGAGCTCTCCCTCCTCTGTGAGGACAGATCTGCACGTTTCTCCCCCCCCCCAATAGCTAGCAATCCAAAACAGTCCAGTGGAGCCTGAGCAGTGGGTGTTACCTTCTGACACACTTCCGGTGATGTCGGGGGGTGTGGCATATGCAAATAAGCTATGCTAATGAGTTATGCTAATGAGCTCCTGCACCTCTTTTTCTATGAAATGACCCCTGGTGCCAGCCATAGGTTCCTAGAGACCCAGGTTCAAGCCCCACTCTAATATGGAAGCTTGAGGGGTGACCTTAGGCCTCTCTCTCTCTCTCTCTCTCTCTCTCTCAGCCTAACCTACCTCACAGGGTTGTGGAGAAGATAAAATGAAGGCAAGGAGAATTAAGTAAATACATTGCAAGTTGTTTTGTGCCTTCATTGGGGAGAATAGCAGGGTTTAAATATCTAAATAAGTAAAACTTCCTATGCATACATACATATACATTCTCTCTTGAGAAAATAACCACGATAGCATTTCAGAGACCGCTTATTCCTGGAAGGTGCTGCAGGATTAAATCTGTATCATTCAAGTTCTGGTAGCCTGTCTCTACAACTCCAAAACTATGGGCCATTCATCAAGAGACCAGAATCCTCTGGGCTGGGGGAATCAGGTGATCTGGGGAAGCCAATGGTGTATTCCTTCCACCTATAACATTGCAGGATCAGCCATGTTGCTGCGGTCTGGGAGTCTTCCTGGTGAGGGGAAGCTTCCGGGTCAGTGCAGAAGTGCTTCTGCTTGGGATGGAGGCTGCCAATTGCAGTATGAAAGATGAGTCAAGAGTGTCTTCCTCTCCTTTTTAATCTTCTTCAGTAAGTGAATGAGATTTTAAAATATAGAATATTTTTAGATGAGACAAGCCTAGGCCAGGTTAAATTGTCATGTAAAATACCATAAGAACATAAGAGACGCCAATGTTGGATCAGGCCAAAGGCCCATTCAGTCCAACACTCTGTGTCACACAGTGGCCAGAAATAACAGGTGCCATCAGGAGGTCCACCAGTGGGGCCAGGACATTAGAAGCCCTCCCACTGTTGCCCCCCCCCAAGCACCAAGAAGACAGAGCATCACTTGCCCCAGAGCCCCTATCTATACCTTGTGGCTAATAGCCACTGATGGACCTCTGCTCCATATGCATATCTAATTCCCTTTGAAGCCGTCCATGCTTGTAGCCGCCGCCACTTCCTGTGGCGTGGGAGCATACTTCCTGTGTACCACATTCAGTGAGGCAAGCTAAGCCCATTGTGACCATTTCCGCAGTAGTGAAATTCCCCGCATTGACGTTTTTTAAGACTGCGCATTATGTGACATTTCCACAGTAGATTTTCTCTCACCAGGCACAAACTCAAAGTTTTCTCCTTACTCTGCGTTTTTAGAATCCCCAGTTTTAGCAAGTTCCGAAAACGTGGGGTAAGAAGGAGAAACCTTTGGGTTTGCACCTGGGGAGGAAAAATCTACTGCGGAAAATTCCACATCATGCACAGTTTTTAACACGTCGATGTGGGAAATTTTACTACTGCGGAAATGGTCTGTTGTGTGATAGGAGAGAGGTGGGTAGGCAGGTGGATGAAAAGAAGTGAAGCTGGAAACGGAGGTGATGACATCCGAGGTGCCCTGCTGGCCCAGACCAGTCTGGTATCCTGTCCCACATGGTGGCCAACCGATTGCCCTGGAAACCCAGTAGACGGGGTACAGAGGCCAAGGCTATACCTGATTAAACCCACCTCCTAGCACTGGCCTTCAGAAGATTGCTGCCTCTGAATTACAGTTGCCAGGGGGATGGGGGATTGGGCTGCCGGATTCAGGTTGGGAAAACCCTGGAGATTTGGGGATGGAGCCTGGGGAGAACAAAGACATCGGTGGGGTATGATGTCATAGACTCCACCCTCCAAAGCATCCATTGTCTCCAGCAGAATCCATCCATGTAGTCTGGAGATGAACTGTCCCACCTGGAGCCTGGCATCCCTATGCTGAATGTGGAGATTCCTTTTAGTCCCCCTGAGTAGCAGCCATTGCTGGACCTATCCTCCATGAATCTGTCTAATCCCCTTTTAGATCCATCTAACTTATAGGTGTTTGATGAGAGACTCTCCTAGAAAATATAGCTGTCCATGAAAAGACATTGCAAAGACGTTCATTGTTTTTACAATGAAGGGGAGAATGCCGGATTCAGGTACTGATTTAAAGATGGCACAGCTGAATAGGGATGCATCGAAATGAATTTAGAATATTGTGAGAAACAAACAAACATAGATGTTTACTGAAGCTCATTATAATGGCATTCCTTATTCTGGAGAAGGGATGATCACAGTGCTCAGCACTCCGGTTGCATCTATCACTCCTTTTAAAAAAATGTACCTATCACATTGAAGTATAGCTCTACGTTTACTGGAGGAAAAACTGATCTTTGATATTTATAGACCCTGGGCTACCCAGAATTTGAGAGTAATTGGTTCTACACTATTGGCGATTTTGAAGTGCTATCACTTAATTGCACCCTCTCTCTTTCAATCTGAATTAAGCTAGTGTCAAAATTGCCTTCGAGTGGAGCCACGCAGCGTTTCAGAATGGCTCTGTGGTGTGTCAGGCAGCGTGAACAGAATGTAAAACATATCAGACCCCCCTGTTTATTCACTTGTTTATCAGAACTGGCCCTTAGGGCAAATATGTATGTATGTACGCACAGAGATGCAGATGATGTATACCTTAAGGTTGAAAGGAAGAAATACAGAATGCCTTCCAAGCAGATTCACTGCTTCTGTCTCAAGGATATGATTTTAACGGGAAAGTGGCATGGCTATTTTCTGGGGCAATCACTTGCAGTAAACACTTCCAAAATGCTGCTGACACCCGCTGGCTGTGGATCAGTGTTCCCTCTAAGCCGAGTTAGTGTGAGCTAGCTCACAGTTTTTTAGCCTCCAGCTCACACGTTTTTGCCTTAGCTCAGGAAGGATGGCTCCGGAGCAAACTGATTTTATGCAGCAGCCAAATCGTTCGCTCACAACTTCAATGCCAGCAGCTCACAAAGTAGAATTTTTGCTCACAAGACTCCACAGCTTAGAGGGAACTTTGCTGTGGATATCTACCATTTTAAACACACACACATATGGGAGGTGGGACTGCTGCTGTTGTGAGGATTTCTAGTTCAGTTTTTTAAGGTTGTTTGTCTGGTCACCATTGGGAATGGAGTATTACGCCCTGCCCTCTGAGAGTAGGGTTGCCAACTCAACATTGGAAAATTCCTGGAGATTTACAGGAAGAGGCTGGGGAGGGTGGAGTATGAGGAAGGGAGGGAGCTCTGCAGGGTTGTGGTGCCATGGATTATTTCACCCCTCGATGCTGCCACTTTCCCCTGGGGAACTGATCCGCATAGGCTGGAGATAAATTATAGCGCAATCCAATTTTGGGGGAACTCCAGGTCCCGCCTGGAAGTTGGCAACCCCTACCCAAGAGTCAAACTAAGCCTGAGGAGGTAATGGATCTCTGCGAATGAAAGACTATAAATAGACTGATTCATATTTAACCCTTCCAGTCCTACTTGACATCACTAATTGTAATTTATTCCCCCACCACCACCCAGTCATTTAAAAGGGGGAGTGAGACAGGGTTTTTTTGAGAGCACAGACATTCTGATCTGCTCATTTAAAAGGGGGAGTGAGACAGGATTTTTTGAGAGCACAGACATTCTGATCTGCAAAACCGTGTCAGAATGAAATAATTAGACCTTTTCTTCCCTCCACACTATGGGCACCAGTCCAAATCTGTCCCGCATCCCACCCCATGAGGCTGTATCTACATCTTTAAATGACAGGGAGAAAACATGATCTTTGATCCCTGAAGTCTAGTTTGACCTTGAGTGCGTATCTCTAGCTGGCTGGGGACTTCTGTGCTTAGATAAGGCTCTGCAGTTGGTTTCCTTCAGAGTCTGACCACAGGGGCTGTAATTTAAAGGAGGAGAGTGCATGCATGTAAGAGAAGAAGGGGATTGTGGCAGTAAGCTCCTGCCCAATTTGCATGCAAGGATTGGTAGATGTAGAGCATGATGACCCATTGGAGCATGCGTGTGGAACATGCTTGGCTTTCTGGGTGTGATTGGGAATCCCGCCAGATCATGTAGAGGAATGTGTCTCTGTGTGTGAGGCCTCCGTACTTCACTGCAATGACCATACATAGGTTTCCATTATCATCCTGCTCTTCCTCTTCCCCACACACATTCTTTCTCCCCAACAGAACGTGTAAATGGAGGCTTATTTGGATCCTTAGGCCACAATTGTGACCTAATTCACACAAGGAGTGGAAGAGAAGTACAACCTCCTGGACTTGCACCATTTCAGACAGCAGATGAGGGGACTGCATGAATATGTATCCCTCTATGCTTTATTCGGGAGCAGGGTTATCCCCTAGCTTTTCTACCTGATAGGCTTGCTAGCTTTGTATTTGCAGGGATTTTGTTTCTTTATTTTTAGCGGCTAGTCCCTCACCTGCAGTCTGAAGTGGCCCTGTCCAGGAACAGTTTACCCCCATGAGTTCCCTCAGTAGGCCAAACAGTGCTCAGGTCAATGAAAAGGCACAGGAAGAAGGCTGAAGCCCCTTCTCCCTATATATGATGGGCCTCATCCAAATTGGGCACTATGCATATGGGAATTGAGAAGAGTATGTGACTCACATCTGCCTGTTACACCGGGTGGGGATTCCAGACCCCATAATGTGTGAATTGGCCATGCACTGCTTTCTGGTGTCCCTGTCAGAGCTCAAGCATGGATGTACTTCAACGGGCTGGGTCCCACCACTGAACAAGGCTGCCACCCCGTTACCTTGCCATAACCTGATTATAGATCCAGATGGTCAGCCGTGTTGGTCTGAAGCAGTAGAACAAATTTAGAGTCCAGTGGTACCTTTAAGATCAGCAAAGACCAACAGCAACCTTTGTTGGTCTTAAAGGTGCCACTGGAGTCTAAATTTGTTCTATAACCTGATTATGTCATTTCCGAAATAGAAACCTTTCTTTCATAAGACTATATGTATGGGTTACATTTCTGTTCTAGATCCAGGACAATGATATTTGGTCCTTGCAGTGTCTAGGCACAGGCAGATACAGAGAGCTGTCATGGCATCATGGTTAGGGTGTCAGCAGGGCTATTTTTGGGCAGGAACGCACAGGAACGGAGTTCCGGCTGGCTTCCAAGTTGGCCACGCCTAGCAGGAACTCATTAGCATAATAGGCCACACCCAACAGCAGAAACTCATTAGGATTGGCTACATTAGGGGGTGTGGCCTAACATGCAAAAGGAGTTCCTGCTACAAAAAAGCCCTGGGTTTTGACAACAAACAAGGTAAACAGAATAACAAGCAAAAGGTGGGTGTGGCTGGATAACCACACTTCTGGTAACATGGGGGTGCGGCCTAATGTGCTAATGAGCTGTGCTGTCAGGGGTGTGGCCCAATACGCTAATGAGCTCCTGCTGTTGGGTGTGGCCTATTATGCTAATGAGTTCCTGCTGGGCTTTTTCTACAAAAAAAGCCCTGGGTGTCAGACTAGGACCTAGTGCAACCAGCTTCGAATCCCTGATCCACCATGGAAGTTCACCGGGTAGCTTTGGACCCCTCATAATCTCTCAGCCTAACCTACCCTCGCAAGGTGGTGGTTGTGAGAATAAAAGGGAGGAGGGGAGAGCAAGGTGATAAGCTCCCCCATCACAGTGAAAGGAATTTCACCCGTCCTCCCATCCACCTGGTCTCTTATACGGCTGCTCAAAGAAAGAAAAATAGTTCTGTGCTGGAGACCCCACTGAGACAGAGAATGACACGTGGCAGCTCAGAAATACAATGCAGCAAGCATTTTAATGCCCTCCACTCGATGACTTAGAGAGGTCGGCTTTCAAAGGACAGTCAGTGCCATTAACAGAGGATTTTTCCCTCCCGCAGGGTATTTTTCAAGGCAGAGAAATA
>NW_015161534.1:102630-104823 GCF_001447785.1 Gekko japonicus
GGGGAATCAAACCCGGTTCTCCCAGATTAGAGTCCGTGCTCCTAACCACTACATCAAACTGGCTCTTGAAAAAATCTCCAAAAACTCCAGTTGTATGTACAAGCCACCTTCCACCTCTCTGTTCTGTTTGTTGACCCTCCAGAGTAACTGATTGGCCTCTGTATGAAACAGGATGTGGGACTAGATGGACCACTGGTCTCAGCCATCAGCAGGGCTGGCCCAAGGATTTCAGATCAGACAACCCAAGCAAGGGTGACCAAGCTGCCCACCCTGCCACACTGCAGGAAGACGGCTCCTGCAGGTGATGAGCGGAGGAAAGGAGGAGGAAGAGGGCCAGGTCAGATCTCAGGCTGGGCCTGTCCCCTCACTGCCCTTGTCCCCCAACTGGGGAAAGGAAGGGGGGGAACAGGTTGCCTGCTGGCCACCCACTGGAGGGGTACCTTTTGAGGCAGACTCCAATGCCATGGCTGGGCAGCGACACTGGTTGGCATCCTTCTACCTCAGGCACCCTAGGCAACTTCCTAGGGCTGCCTAGTAGATTGCCCAGCCTTGTCCAGCAGGGCTCTTCTTAATAAGGGAAAGGACAATCGGAAGGCCCTTTTACCCTCTCTGTTTATTCATACCAGGATTTGTTCTGGTTTTCCTCCAGGAAACCACAAAGGTTACCAGGGAGAGATGTCCTGAGCATGTCAGCCATAGCTTTGTCTTCCTTTGGTTGGCAAGAACAATGGAAGGCAAAAGCTGGCTTTCCCCCCTCAATATAGAATTGGGCACCATGCTGCCTGGATGTTTTGCCTCATAGTTCTGGGTTCAAGACTCTTTTTTTATTTTTAATTAAAACTGGGAATCTGGGCCAATGAGCAGTTCTTATGGACACCAGGTGGTGTTCTCAGAATGTGAACAAACAGGACATGTGGCGACATTACTATTTACCCACTATCTCTCCCCTGCATCACTTTATTGTGGCCAGGTCAGCCATGTACAAATGATGTCCCATGTAGACCACCAGCCATACAGCCGGTGGAACCAGTGAAAGTAAGGAAACCTTGGGAGCACATAGGGACAGTGCACAAAACAAAAGTGTGGGTTTATGATGTAGTCCTCAGTGGTATTCCTCCTCTTAGTTCAGGGCTGGGTTATTTTTTGTCACAGTGTTCTGATATAATCACAGATTATTTCACAAATGTTTTGTACGCCCAAACCCCTTAGTGTGTGTGTGTGTGTGTGTGTGTGTGTGTGTGTGTGTGTGTGTGTGTGTGTGTTAAAATGTAAATCCAGGCTGCATTTTCTGATAATCACTACATCAGGCTCAGATCGGGGAACCCCATTTTCAGGGTGGGTAGGAGTTTGCTTTATTTTGTTTTTGTTTGTTTTTACTGATGATGGAAGGGAGCTGCGGTGGCTCAAGTGGTTAAGACGCTGAACTGCAGGCTGTGGAAGGTCAGTAGTTCAGCAGTTCGAGACCCGAGTTGCCGCATGACGGAGTGAGCTCCCGTCTCTAGTTCCAGCTCCCGCCAACCTAGCAGTTCGAAAGCAAGAAATTGCAAGTAGATAAATAGGTACCACTTCGGTGGGAAGGTAACAGTGTTCCGTGCGCCTTGGTGTTTAGTCATGCCGGCCACATGACCACGGAAACGTCTTCGGACAGCGCTGGCTCTTTGGCTTTGAAACGGAGATGAGCACCGCAACCCTAGAGTCGGATTCGACTGGCTTTCGAGCAAGGGAAGGCTTTACCTTTACTGATGATGGAATTAAAACTGAATCTGGCCCATTGCTATTTCGACCTGATTACCTACATTTTGAGTAGCATTTCTTTTAGAGCAAACCACGCACCACTTTTAACAAGTATGTTTGTCGCAGTTTGATTTTTTAATGCATTGCAAGCAGCATATTTTTTTGAGTGGATCGGCACAATGTCTGCCCAGATGGGTCTTCTAATTATCCTTTTAAAGTCAAGTCTGCCTCTGAATACAATGGCAAGCCTGTTTGCACATTCCAAAGGAAGTTTAGAAAACTAGTAAGAGGCCAAAAGTTAAAAACATCAATAATTATAGACAAAACTAAACATGTTTATTTCAAAAACATCAATAATTATAGACAAAACTAAACGTGTTTATTTAAAAAAAATTCCCTTTAAGTGCAGGCAGCCGGTGGGTCCTGCACGCTAGGGTTGTCAACCCCCCCCCCCCGGTT
>NW_015161534.1:105141-105557 GCF_001447785.1 Gekko japonicus
GCGCCCGGCGGCGGGGGGGGGGGGTGGCGGACGTCCCCAACACGATGTCATCACGTCGGGGATGCCCCGCCCACTCCAGAAACGCCCCCAAAGTCCCCCACTGGGGGTGGAAGATGGATTTGGCAACCCTACTGCACGCCCAAACTCCGATTGTGCATGGGGCCTGCAGCCACCCCTCTCCCTCCTCTCTCTCTGTGGGTGTTGGGGTATGGGGGTGGGACTTCCCCCACCAGCCATCTGACCAGAGGCAGATTGAACCCCCCAAAAAGCGGGTAACCCCCACCAAACCGGGGGGGTCTGGCAACCCTCATTTCGGACCAAAAGAGCCTTCTTCAGACGTCAAATAATACAGAATACAACAGACAACAAAGCCCCTGTTACACTTGTAATGCAGTAAACAATTGATATAGGACCCA
>NW_015161534.1:105796-107008 GCF_001447785.1 Gekko japonicus
CATCACTGCCTGCTGATGTGAAGGTCGGGGTGGAGTTCCCCCCGGGGTGGGGTTTTCCCCGCCCCCCCGGGGGGACTTGGCAAGCCTAGACAATAACCATATTAAATTAACCATATTAAATTAATACAATAAAACCAATTTAAAACAGTTAAAGTGGGCAATGCAGTGCTATATATTCAGTTTCAGTTCCTACAGCTGGGAAATGAGTGGGCCAGCGCCAAGCCATAGTGGTCCCATGCAGCAGCAATAATGGGGAGGCCAGCTGGTAGATGCCCACGGCCTCCACCAAAGGCCTGGCATAAGAGCTCTGTTTTACAGGCCGTGCAAAACTGTAACAGGTCTCACAGGGCCCTGATCTCAATCGGAAGCACGTCCCACCAGACTGGGGACAGGGCTGAGAAAGCCCTGGCCCTGGTTGAGGCTAGGTGGGCATCTTTCGGGCCAGAGACAACCAGCAGATGTCTATCCACGGAGAGAAATTACCAGTACAATCGCCTTATCAGGGCCCATGTAACATCAGTAATGTATTAGTCACTGTTATATTCTGTACCAATTTGACCTCTGAAGAAGGCTCTTCTGGGCCAAAACGCGTCCACTCATATATGGTTCCTTTTGTGCATTTGTCAGTTTGATTACATTATGAAGCTTTACTTGGGCCCCTACAAGGTTTTTAAACGTTTTTAAAATAAACATGTGTATTTTTGTCTATAATTATTGATGTTTTTAACTTTTGGCCCCATACTAGTTTTCTAAACTTCCTTTGGAGGTTTTGACATGTTGATCTACCCTTCCACAGTTGAGCCTTGTATAGAAAATTATTAACCCTGTCTTTACCTGGCTTAACTCTCTCACTTTGGAGGTTATAACTGACACACACACACACCCCGGCTATAAAAGGTTTTGTAAAACATTCTCTCCAAATCTGCGCCACATCATACTATGGACAAGCAGTCCGTAGTTCACTAACCAACCCTTGTTTCCACTTTGTTTAGTTTTTCAATGTTATATTTTATTTAAAAGGCATTGGGATTACTTCTGCTTTAAAATGAATGAGGAAATGAAACACGTGCCCAAAATAATGGGTGGGTCCTGAACGATCCAAAGATGTTAAACTCTCATTTGTGAAGGCAATAAGTAGTTTATGTTACAGCAGTTGAGATAAGAATGTGTTTACCATCTGACACTAGGGTTGCCAAACCCCCCCCGGTTTGC
>NW_015161535.1:0-14961 GCF_001447785.1 Gekko japonicus
CAAACATAAGCTCATATCGTTACATCTTGATGGTCCTTAAGGTGCTACAGGACTCGATTCTAGCTGTTCCACCAAGATCTGGAAACACATACAGCTAATATATATATATCTGAGCAAGTTACAGTTTTGTGCTGAAATTATTATTAGTAAAAAGAAATACTTAATTAAAATAAAAACGCAACGTTGTAAAAGAATTTGTAGCTTTTGTGTGTGCATTTTGTCTTCAAATGTGTGAATGCACCTTTATGTGGTTAATGCTTCTTTTCATCCAAATAACTAGATTTTGTTCAAATTATAGGATTTTTAAATATGGGACAAACTTGGGGTCTTAAACAGCTTCCATTAAATCTTGGTGCTCCTGTCTAATTGCCCTAGAGACAACAATTTATGTATAGAGATGGGTATTCACTGAGAAGCCAACAGTACTACTGTAAGATCAAACATGTCTACATTCTAGTTTTCAGATAAAAGATAGTCCTATTCTACTTCAGCCATTCTTTCCATCACAAAGGACACAACAATATGATTAATAAGGCCTACATTTAAAACCAATGACGAACTAGTAGTGTGAGACTTGGGTAGGGGCTGTGGCTCAGTGATAAGAGCATCTGCTTTGCATGTAGGAAGTCCCAGCTTCAATCCCAGGCAGGAAGAAGAGTATGGGTTAAAAGGACCAGGCAATAGGTGAAGGAAAAAACCTCTGCCTGAGACCAGTCTGAGTAGACAGTACAAACTTTGATGGACCAATGGCCTGATTCAGTATAAGGCAGTTCAGAGACTGAAAATTTCTTGGTTTGCAACAACATGATTTCTGAATTGGACAGAATGACAAGCTATTTGCAAGAGGAAATGAAGGAGAGAGGGAGAGGTTGTTAGCATGAGAACTTAAACCATGAATCTGAGTAGAGCTGTTTTCTTTGGCTTGAAAGTTCTCTGACACTTTCTACCATGGAACAGGCTTCCTCTTGCATCAGTGCTTCTATTTGTGGAAGGGCTCATTCAAAATGATTGATCTTGAATAAATGGAAGTGCTAGCACAAGAGGAAATGCACTCCACAGCAGAGGCTATCACGCTTGCATAGACTTTGTTCACAGGACAAAGCCTTTGTACCTAATGGGGAACCTGGAAGAAAAAATTGGAACATAAAAAAGTTTAGGTAAAGGTAAAGGTTCCCTTGCTCGAAAGCCAGTCGAATCCGACTCTAGGGTTGCGGTGCTCATCTCCGTTTCAAAGCCGAAGAGCCAGCGCTGTCCGAAGACGTTTCCGTGGTCATGTGGCCAGCATGACTAAACACCAAGGCGCACGCAACGCTGTTACCTTCCCACTGAAGTGGTACCTATTTATCTACTTGCAGTTTCTTGCTTTCGAACTGCTAGGTTGGCAGGAGCTGGAACTAGAGACGGGAGCTCACCCTGTCTTGCGGCACCCGGGTCTTGAACCGCTGAACTACTGACCTTCCACAGTCTGCAGTTCAGCGTCTTAACCACTTGAGCCACCGCAGCTCAAAAAAAGTTTACCACATGGTTAATGTTTGACCACCTTGTGGTTGTTTTTTTTTACACAACTGAATATCTTAAAATATTATCATTATCGTATCTCATTCCTTGCAGTTTAGCCAGCGCACACATGTTGAAGATTTGACTGTTTTCCTTAGGACATATACTAACAGTGACAAGAATTCTGTATTTTAGATATCAAGAAGCAGTAAAAATTAGTAACAACTGTAAGCATAAAGCATAGTGCCTTCATAAATTAAGGCTCACTTTTGTTCTCCTAAAATATATCAGGACTTCAGCTAAGATAGACATTCAGATGCTTAGTGCTTTACAGTTGTTAGTAGTTTGTGTACACAAAAATGTGTACACTCTTGTACAGCAGGGATTTTGAGCATGGACTCAGCTTTCTGGACAATTGAATAAAATATGAAATGACAGTTGAATAAAATAATAGGTATGTTGTTTGCTTTTGGTCTCTTCATTGTTTATTTGCTTTTTAAATGCCTAATGATGACCAGAGACCACTTGATCTTGCCCAGTCCATTAAAATGTGTGCTATGATACTTAGCTTCTGCATTCTGAATGTAGTGGTGTCAAGAGACCAGGCCTTTTTCGTAGTCTCTTGTCAAAATTCAAACAATGGTTCAGGCTGAGGCCTAGAAATCATGAAGGTTTTCTTCTCTCTGAGAAACCAAAGTCAAGCTGCCTGTGGCTTCAGAGAGAGAGAAGGAGATAGGAGGGTTTCACAGATGGCAGGCAGATCATCCGGTTTAGTAATTTCAAGGTCAATGGGGTCGGCCTACACATTTCAATCTGTTGGAGGAAGGACTTTGTTTAATTGGACCTTATACAGCTGCACCTGGTTAGCAATAGGAATCATTGTTCAAGTTACATCATTGACCATACATTTAATTGGTTAACAAATCATGACAGTGCAGGTCGTTGGGCATAAATAAAGATTCTTCAGTTTAGTTTTTGCTCTTTATCTGGATTACATCTAACTTTGGCACACATTTTTACTCTGGGTGGACCTTATTGGCCAGATACCTGTTTGACGTGGACTTAGAAAGTATCTTGGACTCAACCTTTTAAAAGTAACATCTGGATTTAAAAGCAATGTTTGTAAAAGTGGTTAGGTTAGATACATAGCTTTATTATTTTGTCCTCAGGGTTCACTGCTCTTTTATTGTATATTGTACAATCTTTTAATAAACTACTTTAAATATACCTTGTGCTGTTCTTGGGTTTGGGGGCTTCAATTTGAATCTAGTACTTTAGTCCATACTTGCTACAGCTACGAGAGTAACTGTTTTCTGGAGCTCATATTGTAAGTGTCCTACTTTACAGGGTTGACTTCCTTGTTCTTAGAGCCAGGAGGGCTAGAGGCTTAGTCCCTTGGTCTCTGGTTGACAGAGAAATAAGGGGACTGGTGGCAGTGATACCCTGGTTTGTGTGGATTCACACTTTAGCTCTTTTAGTTTGTCTTGACCAACCTGTCACCCTAAAATATATCAGGACTTCAGGTTTAAAGTCCTTTGATAAGCAGAAGTTTCAATACAATTCTGCTAAGTTAGTTCTCCAGGGTGTCATGAGTGCTGATCATTTTGTCAGACAGGTGAAGGAGGTGCCAAGTTTTTGTCATCATCTGGCACAGGAGTCCCCAAACTTTTTTAGCTTTTGGGCACCCTTGGAATTCTGACACAGCGTGGTGGGCACAGCCACAAAATGGCTGCCACATGAGGTGGAGCCAGACACAAAATAACTGGTACATTTTACTTTCAGTCACATAATGAAGATCCTTGTGCTATGATGGCAGCTACTGCCAAAGCAACATTTTCAGAAAGCCATTCAAATTCCAAATGGCCAATCAGAAGTTTTGCTGGGAAAAGCCCCACCTGGCCCTACCTACTTTCTAAAAGCACTTGGTAGATGCCAGGAAAGGTGTCACCTGGTGCAATGGTGCCCATGAGTACCATGTTGGGGACCACCAATCTAGCAGTTGATTGATGGTGTCACAGCTGGCAGCTGTTAGGTTAAGCAGTCCTTTTGAGATGCAGGAACAGTGCTTTTGCACTATGGATACTAAGTATGGGGGTATGTATCCATTTTTCCAAAAGCGGATTGGCCTCTCTGGATCAAAATGGTAGAGTATCTGTTGCACAATGAAGCATGGACAAAGGTAGCTATGATGGTCAGCAGAAAAATCCCCAAAGGGAAAGTAATTAATATCTTTTATTAAGACCAAACAACTTATTCCAAAACAAAGTGTGTTACCACATAGCTTGCAAGCTTTTGAGTTTCCAGAACTTTTCATTTGGCTGGATGTTCAATACAAAAAACTAAGAAAAAGTGAGTTAAGGGGAAGAGAGCACAGTGGTTCAGAGCTTGGTGGAGTGGTCCTTGTGCCCGCAGTTTATGGAGCCTTAATATATATTGTCAAATGTTGCAGACTTAAGGGGATTATTTGCTTTATATGCAACAGATTTGAACTTGCAGGGGCCCCTAAAATAGAAATAAATTCTTACACTTGTTAAACATCTCCCAGTATTGTGTGTTAAAATACTTGGAAATTAAAATATCCTGAAGGATCTGAACAACTCTTTGTATGTTATTTATATAGGTGATTACTACATGGTGAAGAAACTCTTGGAAGAGAATAGCTCTGGTGAAATGAACATTAATTGTGTGGATGTACTTGGGAGAAATGCTGTTACCATAACCATTGAAAATGAGAATCTAGACATACTACAATTACTTCTGGATTATGGGTGCCAGGTAGTACGTCTTGTTTAAAATACTTAATAAATAAGAATCTATTTTATTTTTTCCTGTCCTTGAAAAAGAAAACTGTATTCCTTACTTTTACTTCAGTTTATAATTCTAAAATTCATATTGTCTTTCCTGATATGCTTATTTATTATTATTTTTGATTTGACATTTCGTTACTTTCAGTCCACAGATGCACTCCTGGTGGCCATTGACTCAGAAGTTGTGGGAGCTGTGGACATACTACTCAATCATCGACCAAAACGATCTTCTAGACCAACAATTGTTGTTAGTAATATATATTTAAATTATAAGTGCACATCAGATGTCAACCTTACATCATTCAAATATCTGTGCTGAACACATTTTTGTTATACTATTTGATAATAAGAAACTTTTGGTTATCTGAAATTTTGGAGAACATATTTAAGAGTATTTGGATTGTGCAACTGAAAAGAAGCATTATTTTTGTCCTTGTTTTAAAATATGAGATTTTAAAGATAAATTGTTGGAATACTGTAACAAGAGAATATATTGCATCAGTAATGTTTTAGATATAGCCTAAAATAGATTAGCTGTGACCTGTATGCATGTACAAGAAGAACTGTAGTCTTTTTTAGTCTCTGGCAGAATAATCTTCAGCATTAAGCAGTAGTGCTAACCTTTATTTCTATTAAATTTTAAACTGACATGAGTCACCAGAAATTTTCATTTACAGTTTGACTGATTGCATGTAGGTTGATAACCCGTCTATACTTTTTAAATCACTTAAATGTTGCTGCAAATAAGAGCCCTGTCCAGTGTGCACATGCTTCTGGTTGTTTTAAGGAAAGCGTCATAGAGGAGCTGTCCCTCTCTAAGATCCCCGACTTAGCTGCTCTCGTATAGCTAGTTTTTGGGCTTTATTTCCTTTTTGGTTAATATTTTTCTGCATTCCTGAGAATTCCTAAAGTATTAAATACTGTGACAGTCTGCAAGCCCTCGAGGAATCCACAGGAAGAGGTAACCAGTCTAGAACTTCCATCCCACTGTTCAGAATTTCCTCTTTGGTATGCTGTAAACTGTCAAGGGCTTGAGCAGGTTGATTCCCCTCCCCTCTTTCTCTTTAACGGACTCTTGGCTGTTTTCAAGATTCCATTTCTTCTGGAGCATATTTAATCCTCATCAGACCATGTTTTAAAAAGTTGATTAATTTACATATATTTTTCTGCATATTTAAGGAGTACCTTGAATATGTGGAACCCCAACCTTGTCTTCTTATAATCGGTACAGGGATATTCAGTTTACTGTTAGATATATTGACTATTGCTTATAATGAACCTTTAAAAACAAAGCACTATAAAGGAGTAAATATTTACAATATTTTATAATCTTATGTTAAGGTTAAAATCCGTGTGGGAATGGGGCCACTGTACGTTTACTGGAGTCCCCCATATGCTTACAAAAAACCCTGAATCGTGACTGTATTTGAATTTTAAGTTAGTCTGTCTTCATTCAAATTAAGCTAACTACTGTAAGCATAATGCTGAATTTTAAGGTATAGCTTCAAGAAATGGAACTTATGGAACAGGGGTTTTCCACCTCTCACTTCTCCTGTCCCCCCCTCCCCCCATAACTTCCAAGAGCTGGGATGTGGCATAGGGGGCAGCTGAACTGGGAATCCATGGACCCTTGGATAAAAGTAAATTACTTTGCTATCTTCATGATCTTCCACTGTTATTTCTCGTTCTAGCTATTAGAGCTGTGTCTACTAAATATTGGTAGTATTGGGGGACGAAGAATGAATATATTAGAAGCTAGAATTTCACAACAAATTTAGAACAATACAGGAAATCTCAAGAAACAATACTTTTGGTTTCAGATGAGGCATCTTTTAGTTTTGAGCTTTACATTAGTTTATCATTTTTACTTCTGTCTGTTGCAGAAATTAATGGAACGTATTCAGAATCCAGAATATTCAACAACCATGGATGTGGCCCCTGTCATTTTAGCTGCTCACCGTAACAACTACGAAATCCTTACTATGCTGTTAAAGCAAGATGTATCTTTACCCAAACCCCATGCTGTGGGCTGTGAATGCACATTATGTACAGCCAAGAATAAAAAAGATAGTCTACGACATTCCAGGTTACAGTAATTACCGCTTTATGTTTGCATGCTGTTTTTTCTTTCAAGCAGTACTCCCAAAGCTGTTCAGTGCAGCCTTGTAAATAGCCATCTGCCTAGTTGCTTGCGGTGAGTTAGAAAGGGCTTGGATCCAGTCAAACATATCTGCAGATGGAAGGATTTCTACCTGTGGAGTGCAGCTTTGCCCCCCCCCCCTGCTCTGCAGTCCCAGATGTCTCTGAAATGCTGTTGTTTGGGGGGCCATTTTGGATTGGAGTGGGAGGTATGATGCAAGAAAATTGTGCTTCATGGGTGGAAATTCCTCCTACAGAAACATTAGTCTGTATTCAGTTTTCAAGTTACCAGGCAAGGATGCTGTAAACTGGGACAGCTGTTTCTTCTTGTAGGTCACTGCAAATCACTACCATATATGCATACAAGCACACCAGTAAAAAAATTGATGTGTGTGCAGCACTGTCATAGTGATAGCACTGAATTCTCATCTCACTGCAGTAAGTATGCATATGAACTGAATATCAATAGTAGGGTCTTTTTACTAAATTAACAAGTAGGATTGAATATTTCCCAGATGATTTTAGATCGCAACATATTTGACTATGTGGGGGCTTAGTAGAAGTTCTTGACATTACTTGTATTTTGTGCTGTTTCATTATTCAGGCTTGGCTGCTTTTTTATATGGTACTCATATATCTTGGCGTGGTAACAGTTTGTGAATGAGGTGATAGCTTCTGGAATTTTTGTTGTGGTCGTTTGAATGTCAAATAACAAGATGGATTTAAGAATTTCTGCCCTCTTCCCATGCTGTTCTGATGTTATACAATGCTGTAATGCAGCACAAAAAAGGGTGGAAAGGATGGAAGCAAGCCATGGTCTTTTTTAAAGGTTATACGGGTAGGAGGATCACTAAAGTAATTTGCTAGTACACATAGGCCTGGAGAGGACACGGGTTGTTTCAGATTTCTTTTTCTTACTGAAATTAGTTTTAGGCTAAACTTTAAAAGGTATGCATATTTCATAGTGAATTGAAAACACTCATCAAATGAAAATTGGCTGCCTTACAATGTTTTCTTTGATGTTTTAATCACAGATTTCGTCTTGATATATATCGGTGTTTGGCCAGTCCTGCCTTAATAATGTTGACTGAGGAGGATCCAATTTTACGAGCCTTTGAGCTTAGTGCAGACTTAAAAGAACTTAGCCTTGTAGAAGTTGAATTCAGGTACAGATAAAGTTGGTTTTTTAATACTGTTTTATTTTTGGTGTCATGTATGTAAATAAAATTGGATGCAGACACTAAATCAGCTATTTCCAAATCACAAATTGTAAATGACAGAAGAATATGAATCTTGTATGTAATAAAATGTCCTATTATTGCTAAGGAATAGACATCTAATGTAGATGTTCAGCTAAGATTATTTGTTTTAAATCAGTGGTGTATTTTTTTGATTTGGATATAACTGCATAATTGACTGTGAGCTGGATCCAGTTACCCATTAAGTGAGATGCCTTTTTCTGGTAGAGGAGGAAGCCCTGCACTGTTGGTGTCCAATTGAACACCCCTTTTAAAATCTTAAGCATAAAATTAAGCTAGGTATTTCCATCTAAAAAATGTTGATGATATCTTATGGCCCTCACAGCAAACGTTGCCACCTTTAAAGAAATTTCTTGATTCCTGTCGGCTAAAAGCTTGTCAAAATAAAATCTAATATTTCTTCCCAGAAATTGGACACAAACTGGCACTAAATAAACAGAATGAAAGTTCTGATAAAGTTTACATTTGAAAAGAACATGTTCCCTCGACTCAATCCTTCCATCCCCACAGATGCACAGACATTCGTCATAGGGACACCTTTTGTATTTACCCTCTGTAACCACTGAAGGGAGCATATTTGTTCTCAAAAGAGTAAAAGCTCTTCTATACTCAGCTTTATCTAAATTCTGTAGGTATGGCATCAGTGATATTTGGTTCAAGTTCTCTATACCTAGAAGATAGCAGTTAATCTCGGACAGATTGTGTTGCCTTTCAATATCCAGGATTCTTTGTTTAAGAAAAGGTTTGACAGAACTATATTCCAGCTGCATCATAAACTGTTTAGAGAGCCCATAATAACCCAATTTAAGCTCAGCTTCCTTAGTCCAATAAGGTGTCATAGAGTCTCTCAGTATCAAGCTTGTTAAACCAATGGGCTTGGACACTAATTTGAACCAGTATAGGATAGCAGCAGGAGCTGCGGTGGCTCAAGTGGTTAAGACGCTGAACTGCAGGGTGTGGAAGGTCGGTAGTTCAGCAGTTCGAGACCCGAGTGTGCCGCATGACAGAGTGAGCTCCCGTCTCTAGTTCCAGCTCCTACCAACCTAGCAGTTTGAAAGCAAGAAATTGCAAGTAGATAAATAGGTACCACTTCAGTGGGAAGGTAACAGCATTCTGTGCGCCTTGGTGTTTAGTCATGCTGGCCACATGACCACAGAAATGTCTTCGGACAGCGCTGGCTCTTCGGCTTTGAAACGGAGATGAGCACCATAACCCTAGAGTCGGATTCGACTGGCTTTCGAGCAAGGGAACCTTTACCTGTAGGATAGCAGCAATCCACAATAAAGTCTTTAGGGTAACCATGCCAGTTTGCACCCTAATGAGTGCATTTGAAACACCAGACAGGACCTGTAGGATATGCCATAAAAACTTGGATTGAACTTTTTCGAATGCCTGCCAATAAGTTTGATATGAAGATATTATTATTTATTTTATTAATTCAATTTATACCCTGCCCTCCCCGCGAATGGGCTCAAGGCGGCTTACAGCAGTGGCCCAATTGCCAATAAAACCAATGAAACAATATACACCATTTCATAATAAGTTAAAACATAAAATCATAAGGTGCTATTCAGTTCTACAGTTTGTTGCTAACGATGGCGTATTAAGATGTATCCGAAAACTAGATTCCAGCTCAGTGTCGTTCTGAGTCGCTTGATGTAACAGGCCAGATGTTGGTACTGAGGGCCGGGCTCATTGATGGTAGTGGTAGGGGCGGCTCCTAATTGAAGGCCTGGTGGAAGAGCTCTGTCTTGCAGGACCTGTGGAACTGCAATAGATCCCACAGGCCCCTGATCTCCTCCGGGAGCTCATTCCACCAGTAAGGAGCCGCCACTGAGAAAGCCCTGGCCCTCATCACGGTGAGCCTAGCCTCTTTGGGGCCCAGCAGGGTCAAACGATTCTGTGACCCTGACCTCAGTGCTCTCTGGGGTATATGTGGGGAAAGGCAGTCCCTCAGGTATGTCGGACCCTGGCCATATAGGGCTTTAAAGGTAAGCACCAGCACCTTGAAACGGATTCAGTATGCTATTGGCAGCCAGTGCTTAAAGGAAGGGCCCTTACAATAACTGGGCAAGAGGTTTGGCCTTAAAGAGCCTAACTGCCACAGCCACATTCCGTCCCCCTGAGTTCCAGTAGAATTTCTCAATTGTACCTCCACTTTTTGTCGCACGCGAAGTGACATAGTCCATGTGCGTCTTTCTGGAACCTGAGGACTGGAAAGCTATCCACTGTCACTGAGTTAAAGCTTGTGTTATTGTTTAAGAAAACACTTCAGGAGGAGAAAAAATGACTTTTGAGGTCAGGAATTGTGTTGTAGTGGGCCATGTATTCCTTTGGCAAATTAAGAATATTCATGACTATTAACCAAACCTTAATGAATATTTAGACACAATTCATTAAGCAATTTCAAAATCCAATGATTTTACAGGGGGAGAAATTGTTTTCTCTCTGAAGTAATATCCCACTTTCCATTAGAAGTTTCCAAAGCTGGTTACAGTAACAGTATAAAACCAAAACCCAATAAGAGACAAAAAGTCATTTGTAAAAGAACATAAAACATGGCACCTTAAACATTGTAAAATCCATCTGCAGTATAAGTACAGCAAAGCCACTCTCTAACAAGCCTGGTTGAGCAGAAAGGTCTTAACCTGACACCTGAAAGTAAGATGAGCAGGAGGCAGACATGCAATGGCAGGGAAGTTGTTCCAAAGGTGGGATGCCACCATTGAAGTGGCACTAGCCTCCGGGGTACACCCCCTGATGGTAGGGGCATCCAGGGCAGGGTGTCTGATATTGTTTTAGCTCTTGAACAGGACCATATGGGAGTAAAAGAATCTTCAAGCACTCTGGTTCAAAACCATGAATCTGTTATCTAGTGCCTTTTTATCCTATCCTTCCAAGGACATCAGGGCATCCATGTTATACACCAGTCCTGTGAGGTAGGTTAGGTCACAAAAACGTGACTGGTAAAAAGTCAATGTCGGGACAAGAAAATCCTGTACCCAAACTTGGAGTCACCACAACGGGACTGCACTTTTAAGGAGCTGTTCCCCAAACTACAGCAAATTAGTGGCATTTCTGGGAGGAGTCTGGGTGGCAAATCCCAAATGTGCAAACAGGCAAAGCAGCACCTTGCTGCTTGTTAGGACCAGGGCTCTAGTCGGGGGGGAGCTCTCAGGTACGGAGCTCCGGAAGAGAACCTCTAGTGGGCGGGGCGGTCACGTGGTGAAGCCCCGCCCCCTTCTTTACCCCGCCCTCTGCTTCGATCCTCATTCCGTTTGGGAATGAGGATGAAGCAGGAGGGTAAGTAGCCGGGCCTTCTGACACACTTCCGGTGATGTCAGGGGTGTGTGGCCTTCTGTCACTTCCGGTGATGTCAGGGGGCGTGGCATATGCAAATAAGTTATGCTAATGAGTTATGCTAATGAGCTCCGGCAGCTCTTTTTCTACAACAAGACCCCTGGTTAGGACTATTCGCCTTGCAGAAGATGAGGATTGGCCAGGAATCATATGCAAGTTAACTTGCTTCCTTCAGAAGGGCTTGTGGGGAGGCCAGCAAGGTTTTCCCTGGCCACCTGGCTATTTACTATGAACTGTACAGGAAAGAAGTCGGCAAGAGGAAGATCCCTTCTCCCACAGTCAGTGAGTTTTATGTAAGGCTGTGATCATACGCACAATTAGACCCGACATAGTTGCAAATGCCAGGTGGATTTAAAGGGCGCGATCAGACAGCAACATCTGGGAAGTGCCCCGCAGCCATCAGCAACCCATTCTGCTTCACCACAGAAGCAGAGTTAAAAGACACCAGGGAAAACCTGTTAGTAAATGGGTTGCGACAGGCCACGGACGGTCTGATCTGATTGCTCCAGCACACTCTCATGGTTTCGGGATGGTCTGATTAGGCCATCCCAACTCCATGCCATTGTCCCAACCCCCCCCCCCCTTTCACAGTATGTGCATCATCACAGACTCCATAGGGAGCCCTTGGTGCAGAGGTGCAACTCATCAATCCCTTAGTTAAGCACATGGGGGGGGGAAACGGCACAACCTCCCCCGAACTCACCCGCAGTTGTGTCTGATCACACGCTGATGGACTGCGCCCGCAGCTTCAAAGGGAGGTGTGATCGTGCAACTGCCGGTCAAATTCCTCCAGAAGAAATAGCCTCTAGCCTCGCTCTCCCCCCCCCCGTTTTTTCTGGCGCATGTGACAACAACCTTAGAGTGGGTAATGCTTTAAAAGTCAAAACCAGCATTTTGAACTTTCCCTGGAAGAAAACAGGTAATCAATGAGGTTCTTTTAGAAGTGGGAAGATGTGATCCCAGCAATTAGTTGTGTAAGCAGTCCTGTATTTTGTACTAATTGAAGCTTTGGAGCTATTTTTAGAGGCTGCCCCACATAAAACTACAGTTCTCCTTCTCAAGAAATCCTTGGAAATTAAAAATGCTTTGGGTGAATTGTGCCTCATCTTACATCTCATGGAGTACTGCTTAGAATCTATCATCCACTATTTCTGGGAAAGTAGAGGCATTCAGTGATTGTGTAAATGACCTTTCTTTGCATGTGCATGAAAATATCAAAACAGAAATGCATTAATTTCACAGCTGTCCATCTTGTCTCTAAATGCATAACTCTGAGGTTAAAAAAAAGCTTGTGGAGTATTGTTTGGGGAATGTGTGACTTATACAAGGGGAAAATTGATTTAAATTGGGTTTTTTTGCTTGTTGATGTAAATCATGATTTAAACGACTGATTGAAATGCTTAGATTTAAATTTGTCTACTCTGACATTTACTTGGAGTCTAGACAGGTTTTTACAATGCAATCTTATGCATTGTTAACCTTGATGAAAGACCCAGTGAGTACAGCAGGCGTTACTTCTAAATAAACCTGCATAGGATTGTGCTGCTAGTCTGAATGCTGAGGAGTGCATCAGAAGCAATATAATGGTTACCACCTTATGTATTTCCTAGAAATGATTATGAAGAACTAGCCCAGCAGTGTAAAACCTTTGCTAAAGACTTGCTTGCCCAGGCACGGAATTCACGGGAACTTGAAGTCATATTAAACCGTACAGCAAGTGATGAGCCTGTGGATAAACGGGGACTGTTAGAAGAAAGAATGAATCTGAGTCGCCTAAAACTTGCTATTAAGTATAATCAGAAAGAGGTATATTTTCTTTATTAATGTATTGTAGAGACATTGTAGAACCATAACAAGTAGATGTGATAGACTATAGTGATCAATCTTCTTGAACGTTATGTTTCTATAAGGTGAAATTTGAACTTGAAATTTGAATCTGTTAAATTTGAACTTGAACCAGACTTTGGAAAACAAATGTAGCTGCATCTCCCTTAACTTGCTATCTTATAATCAGGTGCTAGGATTGCAGCACCTTCAGAAGACACTTGAGGATACAATTAGATGACATGTGAGAGACCTCTGATCAAATCTCCCAACACTGAACTGATCATGGATCTTATCTAGTTGCATCCTTGGTGTCCATGCTAGCATTGAAATCTTGACCAAGCTTAGCACCATCCACTGGCTCTACTACTCTGTTTCATTCTCTTGTCCGTGTGTGTGGTGGTGTGTGTGGAATCTCCTCTCATTTTCTTACAATATAGCCTGTGTTCCTTTGGGGACGTATTGGAACCTTGGAGGCCAGTGCAGTTGTGCACTGACCTTGAAGTTCTTTGGTGTGACAAATAGAAGTCTTGTAGCCCCTTAAAAACTTTAAAACAAAAATTATTCCAGCATAAGTGTCAGAGGACTAAAACTCTCTTCTTCAGATATCCTACACATGCTTTTTCTGAAATAACATTTTCGTATTCTTTATGGTGCCATAAGACTCCTGTTTACCTTTGCTGTGATGAGCTAACACAGTTACCTTTTGAGAATTATTACTTTGTGAGTTTCTCTGGCAAGTAGGCAATTTCTGCTGCTGGAGAAAGGCCAAAAAAGGGTTGCTAGGTTACAGTCCAGGCAAGATTTTGTATATACTAAACATCTCTGGAAAAAGAAGAATTCTGCTGTGGGAGGCCTGTTTGGTGGAAACTAGAGCCCTGTGTGCTTGGGTGTTGTGGAGTGGGGTATAGGATTAAATTTAGATATATGTTTATTCGTTTTATTAGCATTTTCTCCATTGCTAGCCAACACATGGGATAATACTGATTGAACTTGTGCTATTTGAACCCACCTGTATTTCTAAATAATTGATTCAGAACAATTATGTATAAATAAATTTTAAAATGCGCCTCAAAATTCAATACCATTTTAAGTGGCACTCTCAAGTGGCACCTGGTGCTCTTAGTAGTTTAAACAAAGCTTTGAGCATTGAGTTCAGTCGTTACTTTCGAGGAGGTTTATTGATATAAAAATGTTTTTGTATTGCAGTTTGTTTCTCAATCCAATTGCCAGCAATTTCTCAACACTGTCTGGTTTGGACAAATGGCTGGTTATCGCCGCAAACACACCTTTAAGAAGATTTTTACAGTCTTGACAGTTGGACTCTTTTGGCCAGTGCTGTCTTTTTGTTATTTACTGGCCCCAAAATCTCGAATAGGGCGAATAATTCACACTCCATTTATGAAATTTATTATACATGGAGCTTCATACTTCACATTTTTGCTGTTACTTAACTTGTACTCAGTCGTCTATAATGAAGATAAAAAAAACACAATGGGTCCAGCATTGGAGAGAATAGACTTTCTTCTAATTTTGTGGCTTATTGGTAAGTATAGGATAAATAAAAATCTAGTTGTTAGCGTTCTAATGTGCATGTCCCTTCATTCCAATAACATTGTGTGAGAAGGATTATCCTATTTATCTTGAAATTTGACTGGCAAGGAGCATAGTAATTTCTAATTAGGGAAAATAAAATGTTTTAGCAGGCCTAGTTGCTGTTTCTTTATTATTATCTAGAGGTGCAACACTAATGTAATCTTGAGACATAAAATTAGAAGCATATGTATGTCTTCTCTTAAATTTAGAAAAAGTTCTGTTTGCACTAGATGTGTCTGTCTTGTGAAAATTGGTTCCCTCTATATTATGAATGAGTATGTATGACCAATAATCTTCTTTGCAAATTGAACAATAGGAGTTAATCCTTACATAGCTGTTGCCTTTGATTATTTAATTATTCTGAACCATTAATATTTAACAGTTTTATCCTAGCAGTTGTTTAACTTCTGCCAGGTGCTCTGTTGTCACCTCGGTTTACTGAATTAGAAATTCTGTTTTCAAAACTGATGTCTGTCAGA